>NC_051162.1:163145710-163294045 GCF_013339745.2 Dermacentor silvarum | reverse complement strand
TATTCAGACGAATCGAGTAACATCGGAAACAGCAAGGTACGACTACGTCATCGGTGCTTTACCACCTGCTGTCATCGCCATCGTAAAGGACATTCTGCGCTCTCCGCCTCCTGACACACCCTACGACACTCTTCAAACAGAGCTTATACGTCGGACAACCGAGTCGGAACAGCGTAGGCAGCAGCAGCTACTCACCGCGGAGGAGCTCGGTGACCGAAAGCCCACGGAGCTTCTGCGTCGCATGCGTCATCTGATTGGGGACCAGTCTGCTGCATTAGACGCATCCATTCTACGGGAGCTTTTCCTACAGCGACTGCCACAGCAGGTGCGGCTGATCTTGAGCGTGTCCTCCGCAGAAACGCTCGACTCACTGGCACAAATGGCCGACAAAATTATGGATGTCGGCACCCCCGCCATATCTGGAATCGAGAGACAACGTGACTCTTCCCTCTTTGCGCCGGTCCACGACGACCGCTTGGACTGTCTCCTTCAAGCTAACGAGGAGCTCAACCGCAAAGTGGACCAGCTGGCCGCTGAACTCAGCTTGCTCAAAGCAGACCACCGAGGCAGTATGTCACGACAGCGACACCAAAGCCGCGACAGATCACCAAGTCTACCTCGCAGCGTGTGCTGGTACCACCGCCGATACGGAGCACGCGCTCGTCAGTGCAATCAGCCATGCCAGTTTGCGGGAAACGCACGGGCCATGCACTGACAGTGGCCAGTGCTTCAGACCAGCCATACAGCCGCCTATTCCACGTCACTGATCGCGTAACGAAAGTCCGGTACCTCATCGACACAGGTGCCGAAGTGTGTGTCGTTCCTCCTACGCTGGAGGACCGCCGACGACGTCCGACCACGCCGCCTGTCACTGCTATCAATGGTTCAACCATAAGGACCTTCGGACACAGGTCCGTTACGCTTGACATTGGCTTGAGACGCACGTTTCGATGGACTTTCTTAGTCGCTGACGTGCGTGCACCAATCATCGGTGCATATTTTCTTTCGAATTTTAAGCTTGTGGTTGACCTACCACATAGCCGTCTCCTGGATTCTGAGACCCACCTAACAGTTCAAGGCGTGACATCAAGTTTACCACCTTTGCGTCTCGTGCAAGCTCATGCCAAATCTCTTCGCCGTGGTCTACACATCTGGAATAATTTCCCGATCTCTTCCGTGCTCCATCTCTTGAAGACCCGGTACGCCACCATGTCACTCACCACAGTAGGAGCGCCAGTGTTTGCACGTGCTCGTCGTCTCGCTTCTGACCGTTACAAGATCGCAAGGCAAGAATTTGAGCCTATGTTTGAGCTCGGATACGTCCGCCTCTCTTCTGGTGCCTGGTCATCACCGCTACACATGGTCCCCAAGTCATCAGGTGACTGGAGACCGCGCAGTGACTATCGCGCACTCAACAAAGTGACGGTACCGGATCGCTACCCGATACCACACATCCAGGACTTCACGGCGTTGCTGCATGGTTGCACCGTATTCAGCAAGATCGACTTAGTGAAGGCATATCGCTGTAGAGCCTTCCGACGTACCGAAGACTGCTATAATAACACCTTTTGGCATGTTTGAATACACACGTATGCCGTTTGGTCTACGAAACGCCGCAGAAACCTTTCAACGGTACGTGGACCAGGTTCTTCGTTGTTTGACGTGCTGATTCGCGTACATCGACGACATCCTCGTCTTCAGCACCTATGAAGCGGATCACGAACTTCGCCTGCGTCAGGTTTTCACGCGGCTCCGCAAGTACGGACTAGTCATCAACAGACCAAAGACCGAGTTCGGAGTTTCTTCACTAGACTTCCTTGCCCATCGCGTGGATTCCCGTGGGATCTCTCCACCAGCCGCGCGCGTGGAAGCTATAATACAGTTTCCACAACCAACAACAATGAAGAAACTGCGTGAATTCCTCGGGCTTGCCAACTATTACCGGCGGTTTATTCCCCACTACGCTGCTATCTTGCAACCATTCCATGCACTTTTGTCCGGTCAAACGAAGCCGAACGCTTCCATCTCCTGGACAGGCGAGGCCGAGACAGCTTTAACTTCCATCAAGGAAGCGCTCGCCAACGCAACACTCCTCGCGCACCCAAAGGGCGACACCAGCACGTCACTCACCGTGGATGCCTCGGGCGTCGCCAATGGAGCAGTCCTGCAGCAGTTGGTCGATGGTGTTTGGCAGCCGATCGCTTTCTTCTCCCGGATGCTCTCACAGACCGATAGCCGTTACAGCATTTTCGGTCGCGAACTGCTGGCGGCCTATTTGACTGTCAAGCATTTTCGCCAGTTCCTCGAAGGTCGGCAATTCCATATCCTCACCGACCACAAGCCGCTCACGTGTCTTTCGACCGCTACCACCTCTTCCCACACTCCACGTGAGATCCGCCAACTTGCCTACATATCAGAGTTTACCAGTGATATCCGACACATCAGTGGCAACGACAATCCTGTTGCTGACGCACTATCCCGAATAGATATCAACGTAACGGTGGATGAGCGCCCGCCAGTCGATTTTGCAGCCATGGCTACTGCACAACGCGAGGACAGCGAACTTCAAGTTCTACGACTCCAAGAGAACTCCCTGAAGTTCGAAGATGTCCAACTTCCAGGCTGCGCAATTCCACTCATTTGCGACACCTCTACCTGACGTCCTCGCCCGTATGTTCCAGCGCCATTTCCCCGCAGCATCTTCAACGCCTTGCATTCCTTATCGCACCCCGGCATACGTGCGACTCAACGCCTCGTCACAGAGCGATATCTATGGCCACGAATGAACATCGACGTGCACCGCTGGACACGTGCTCTCCTCAAATGCCAGCAAATCAAAGTCCAGCGCAACACAGTGAGCCCACTGGGTACCTTTACGCCTCCCCACTCGCGGTTCAGTCACGTGCACCTGGACCTCGTTGGCCCTTTGCCCCCATCGAACAGCCGCTATATGTTAACGTGCGTTGATCGGTTCACGCGGTGGCCTGAGGCACTACCGCTCACCGACATCACGGCAGAGTCAGTTGCCCGCGGACTCATCACCGTGTGGATAAGCCGTTACGGAGTTCCCAAGACCATCACAACAGATAGAGGTCGTCAATTTGACTCCGCGCTCTTCCGCACTTTGTCCAGGATGCTTGGTGTCAACCACGTCAAGACGACGGCCTACCACCCGATGTCGAACGGCATGTTTGAGCGATTTCACAGTCAACTCAAAGCCGCACTCATGGCCTCATGATCACTGATACCCTGGACGGAACGACTAGCAGTCGTCCTCCTCGCCCTTCGCAGCAAGATACGTACGGACGCGTCCTGCTCCTCAGCTGAGCTCGTTTTTGGCACGACCTTAAGGCTTCCTAGCCAGTTTTTCGAGGCAATACCGATACCACCACTGGACGTTGCCGATTATGCGAGCCGCCTCGGGAATGCCATGAAAGACGTGTCTCCTATTCTGCCGCGTCAATACTCACGCCCATCTTTCACCAGTTGTGCTCTCCGGGATTGTACACACGTATTCGTACGGCACGATGCAGTCAGAGCACCACTGCAGCCGCCTTACGACGGGCCCTTTAAGGTCGTCAAGCGTTGCCCAAAGCTTTTCGTCCTGCTTCTTAATGGACGCGAAGACAGTGTCTCCGTTGACCGCATAAAGCCAGCCTTCCTCGACACCGACGCCGTTCCTGAAGACGAAAGGCAACCCAAAAACACCAGACGAACGCGCTTCGCAACAGGAGAACCTACCAGCTGCTCATACAGATCGCTCCTTCGCCTACTGGCTACCTCGCTAGAGGGGGTGCCATATGGCGAGCCGTCACCGTCTGTGTCAGCGTCTCGACGACGACAACGAACGACAACCCTCGGCTGCTCCGCACGTGCGAGCTGAGCGTGAGGTAGAACGCGACAAGACGCCAGAAGAACGGCGGCAAGAGCAACGGCGTCTGTGATGTGCATATAATAAATGTGGGCAACCAAACGCCATCACGTCTTCCCTCAAATGTAACGAGAGAGGTGGTCCATTCTGTGGGGAGGGGGCACCCATCCCAGACAGAATTCCTGAGGTGAAGAAGGGAGAAATAGGCCGAGTCGGGAAGGTTAGCCAGCAGGGGACCGTGATGCCATCGCGACCCGGGGCTGTACCCCGTCTCATTTTGACCAACGCAGCCTGAAGGTCAGGCAGCGTGAAGGGAGCATCAAGCTCAGGGTTGGGACGGCCCGAGTACTCATACTCCGGGCCAACCAGGTCCATCGTGCGACAGAGGTACCGGTCGCGCAGCTTGTCCGTGAGCTGAGCCGAGGGGCCAGGGAACCCGTGCGGAGCGCGGCGCACTTGTGTTTCCCCTCGCGTGGAAGAGGGATCCAGAAGGCTCCAAAAGAGGCGTCACGTCCCCCTGGAACCCATCTGACCTGCGGCCTTCGTGCAGGTTTCGACCCAGTTTGTATCACTGAGGTGGGCAGCATAAGCAGCCGCTTCCTCTGTGAAGGCGGCAATGCGCGCTTTGAGTTGGCAATTCAGCTTGTGGCGACGCCAGCGGCGAAAGAGACCGCGGCGAGCGTCCCAAAGGTGGAGAACGTGCAGGTCCATGGCGGGAGCAGCCTGAGTTATCTGTAGGACACGGGTGGGAGAGCGTTGAGTCGAGTGGGCATGGCGGCTCAGGCGGAGTAACCGCCGGGGAGGACAGGGTAAGGAAAGGCTGGGTTCGAAAAGCAGGCCAGTCCGTGAGGCGGGCCGTACCCCGTGTTTTGCGCACTCTCCGCGTGGAGAAGGTGATTCGCACCAGACAGTGGTCGCTACCAAGAGGCTCCTCGATGCTCTCCCAAGTAGCATCCCGGATATGTTTGGTGAGAGAGAGGTCCGGACACGTGTCACGAGTAACCAAGTTGCCCACCCCACCGCGTGGGACAAGCCGGGTCCGTGAGCAACGTGGGACCGAGCGTGGAGATAAGCTCCTTGAGCTTACGGCCACGGGCCTTCTCATAGTGGTAGCCTCAGTGCAGACTGGGGGCGTTGAAGTCCCCAACAATGACCAAGGGGTCACGAGCAGTAGTGTTAAGGGCACGATAAAAAAAGATGAGGAGGGCAATAGACTTTAAGAACATGAATTGGGGGTCACGGGGCCCCGAGGGGAGCACCGTAACCATGGAGTAATGGTGTTGGAGGGTGAGATCGAGATCGACTTGCACCGCTGTATAAGATTTGTGGGCGAGGATACTGGTCGTCGGGCCCTCTGAGTAAGAGCAGTAGCTAGAAAGAGAAGGATTGAGAGCAGCCTCCTGGAGAGCCAGAACGGCCGGCAGAGAGCCCCGGGATTGAAGGAAGAGGAGTAGGTGCGAGCGTTTCTGCCTGTTCCCTAAACCGTGACAGTTCCACTGGATGAGCTCGAATTGTGACGAAGACGAGAGGCTCGATGAGGGCACCGCCATAGTGAAAGAGACGAGTTAGGGGTCGTCCTCCATCGCCTGGGCCGGCAACAGGACCGGGTCCGGTACTGGAGGAGCAGGAGAGGGAGGAACGAGTACCGGGTTGAAGGGGGGGTTAGCGGTCCCAGCGAGTTTGCGGCGGCGCAGGGTGGCGTTGGGAGACGCCGAGCGCGAGCGCGACTTTTCGAACCTGAATTGAGAGCACGCTCATATATGCACGGCCTTGAGAACCTCAGCCGTAATTTTTGGCACGATGGTCTCTCCGATGCGTTCGATGAGCAGATCGGGTAGGGCTCGTATTGCACGCTCCATAGTAAGACTGCGTTGTTCGAAACCCGTGAGACGGTCTTGAATGGGAAGAGTAGTATCGGTCAGAGGAAGATCATCCAGGGGGACCTGAATTGTGGGAAGGGCCGAGGAGGGATCTTGCGAGACCGCGGCGGCGACTGCCCGAGTTTGCGGGCGCTCCTGGGAGGGAGGCCCGGAGGGAGAAGAACTGGAGTTGGGATGGGGGGAAACGGCCACTGAGGCAAGTTGAAGGGCCGACTTGGGTTGGGGGGGGAGGAGTTGGGAGCGAAGGGACTCGAGTTACTTGTCCAGAGCAGCGACCTGGTGCTGAAGCTCGGAGTTCTGCCGCTGGAGAGTAAGTTCCAGCGGGGTGGGGGCAGCGGAGGGAATGGAGGGGAGAGGCTGGGAGGCAACCCCTGCCAGCTGCTTACCTAAGGTGGAGCCGCGAGTGGCGGGAAGTGTTCCGGAGTAGCCGGTGGCGGGGCCTCGGACCGGGAGCCGGACTTGGGTTGAGTCAAGAGCGCGTGGCCTTAATGTGGAGTACGATGTGGTGGCGAAGCCGGGTGTGAGGAGACCGGCTGGGAGGGCTTGATATGCTTACTGTACTTGCCGGGGCAGCCCCGTGCCCTGGTTTCGTGCAACCCGGTGCACAGTCCCTCAGCAAGGCCCTCAGGCATGGTAGGCACCTGGGAGCCGCAGCGGGAGCAGAAGCCCGGTTTGGGGCTGGGGCAAGCCGTGGCCCTGTGGCCAATGGTGCCGCAGCAAGAACATACAGGAACCGTCTTCTTATAGAGGCGGACGTAGGCCACCTGGCAGCGGTAGAAGATGAAACGGGGGACCTTCGGACCCTCGAAGGTGACAAGCGCCACGTTGGACTCCCCGAGTTTGCGGGCCGCCGCGAAATTCGGCTTGATGCTCGAGGATGATGCAGCCCTGTCGATGTTGATGACGCCGCGGCAGATGTCCCCAGACGCCTTGGCGTGGCCCCGAAACGGGAGCTGCTGGTCCCCTACGGGTAGCATAATGTCACCAAGGAGTCGTCGAGCAATAGGGATCGAGGTGAGGCTGCACACCAGCACATTTTGGTCTCACACTGGCCACACGTGGAGGTCGGCAGCCGAGCAGTCCCCCAGAAAAGCACGCACCTCGTCACCAGTGCGTTCCGATGGGAGCACCGTCTTGAGTTCAAATGAGGCACGAGGTTTGAGCACAACGATGAGGTCGTCACGTCCTATGCAGGGCGAGTATCGCGGCCGCCAAGAAGGCTTACTGGCGCCTGAGGAGGGGACGAGTTGGGAGCACCCCCTGGGAGAAGGTGCGTCGACATTGCCGCAGCCGCCTGTTGCGAGGTGGCCGACGTCCCCTTGAGCTTGGGCGTCTTGGGAGGGGACTTGCGTTGCTTGCGTGGCCAAAGTTGGATCATATTGTTACACGGCTCTGCACAATATTGCTACATGACGAGGAAGAGGAACACGAGCTGGGGGGCTGAAGAAGACGACGCTTCAGTGACTGGCTGGTTGTGTCAATCATAGTCAATCATGTAAATATTGTAAATATATTTTCCCGTCTTGCTTCTTCCCTCGGACACATATTTGTTGGAGGTACTGGGTTCTACTGTGCACGACGGAGCTCCGCAGCGGACGTAGCCTGGCCACTAACAACATGACGAGCGCTGGAGCCGGTGCAGGGACAGCCATCATGCCGACAGCAGCAACCACTACCCCAACGCCGACAGTCTTCTTGTCCCAGCCCCGCGACCCAGGCACGTTTTCCGGGACCGACAACCTTGACGTCGATGAGTGGCTCCTCGTGTACGAGCTTGTCAGCGCCCATAACAAGTAGGATCCAACTGTTACGCTGGCAAACATAATTTTCTACGTGCAAGGCACGGCGCGGGTCTGGTTTAGAAACCACGATGAAGAATTGACTAGCTGGGAGCAATGCAAGCAAAAGCTCCGCGAGTTATTCGGGGAGCCTGTTGGCCGTCAGCGAGCTGCGCAAAAGGAGCTTGGGTCTCGCGTCCAGGCGTCGACCGAATCATACCTGACATACATCCAGGATGTTCTCGCCCTTTTCCGCAAGGTTGACGAGCGGATGTCGGAAGAAGACAAAGTGAACCATGTACTGAAGGGCATAGCGGACGATGCTTTTCATCTGCTCGTATATAAGAATTTTTCCACCATCGACGACGTTATTAATGAATGTCGACGCTTCGAAGAAGCAAAAAGTCGTCGCATCGCACACCAATTCACGCGTCTTTCAAACACAGCTGCTACGTCGTCGTGCGAGGATCTTCACTCTCCGCTTCAGCCGCCAACGTTCGAGAGCCTCGTTCGTGTCGTTCGGCGAGAGATCGAAGCCGCGGCACCGGTTGGCTTACAGACCTATGCTACCGATTCTCGACCGACAATTTCCCTCGTGCAGTCTGTCGTACGCGAAGAGTTGGCGAACCTTGGCATTCAGTCTGTCTGTTCCGTCAACCGATCGGATACCTACGCCTTCTCTACGATCCCTGCTTCGCGACGCCAGTACCCCTCTCGGCCTTTTCGCAACCCAGCTGAATGGGGAACATCCGATGACAAGCCGATTTGCTTCAACTGCCAACGCATTGGCCACATTTCCCGTCACTGCCGCAATACCTGGACGTCATCGCAATATCAGGCTGCGTCCCCGCCTTACCGCCGGTCACCCGGTACTCGACCACCACCGGAAGATTCCACAGAGCCATACTACTCTACTCAGGCGTCCGCATCTACACGGCAGAGTCGTTCACCCTCACCACGACGTCCCCTGTCTCGCTCACCCACTATTCGCCGTTCTCCGTCCCCCATGTACCGGCGCTCTACGGGAAACGGACGGGTGCAACTCCGAGGGGTGACGCTGCTAGATCGACCCGGACTGCAATACCTCTACGGACCTCACCGACGGATAGGAGTTTACTTGATGTGTATGTGGATGGTGTCCCTGTTACTGTTTTGCTTGATACCGGTGCGCACATCTCTGTGATGAGTGACCAGCTTCGTCGACGGCTCACTAAAGTCCTGACACCTGCGGCGTCCTGTGTTGTGCGAGTCGCTGATGGAAGAACACTGGCCACAATAGGAATGTGTGCCGCTCGTGTGGGCGTCGCTGGCCGCCAAACATCTGTATTATTTACTGTTATTCGAGAGTGTCCCCATGACGTTATTCTAGGCCTTGATTTTCTATCCGCTCACTCCGCACTTATCGACTGCTCCGCTGGACTTGTTCAACTCGATTTGCCTTGCCCTGACCCACGCGAGTAAGTTCCCAGCAGACTGTGCTCAGCTGAGCACATTCGACTCCCCCCACAAGCCATGACCTGCGTCCTCCTCTCCCCCGCTCCACCTGTGCCTGACGGTGACTATATTGTTTCTCCTCTCACGGACGTTCTCCTTGCCCATCACGTTGCTCTTCCGCACACCGTCGTCACTATCACCAACAACTCTACCAGCCTTCCTCTCGTAAACTTTCGAATTGGGGACCACGTCCTCCCGCAAGGCATAGCCTTGGGTACGCTGTCCTCCTCCCAAGATTACCAGTTATCAGCCTTGACAGCTGATATTACGTCGTCTACCCTTGACTCTGCATCTTCTTTGCCGGCTGTCTATCCGGAGTTAACAAACATGATTGCTCCCGATCTTCCGCCACACCACGCCGACCAGCTACGCTTTCTGCTTGCCTCGTTCAGCGACATTTCTGACCTGCATGGTCGCCCTTTAGGCCAGACCTCTCTGACGACACACCGTATTGACACCGGTGACGCACACCCTATTCACAGGCGACCATACCGCGTGTCTTTGCATGAACGACAAGTCATTCACACGGAGGTCGAAAAGATGCTCTCTCGAGGTATCGTCGAACCGTCATCCAGTCCTTGGGCGTGCCCTGTCGTTCTAGTTAAAAAGAAGGACGACACCTGGCGCTTCTGCGTGTATAACCGGCACCTTAACACGATCACAAAGAAAGACGTTTATCCTCTACCACGCATTGATGACGCCCTCGACTGCCTCCACGGTGCGAAGTACTTTTCTTCCATCGACCTTCGTTCCGGCTACTGGCAGATTGCCGTCGACGACTTGGACCGCGAGAAGACTGCCTTTATAACGCCCGACGGCTTATACCAGTTCAAAGTCATGCCGTTCGGCTTATGTAATGATCCAGCTACATTTGAACGCATGATGGACACACTCCTGTATGGCCTGAAGTGGTCCATCTGTCTTTGCTACTTAGACGATGTCATCGTTTTTGTTCCTACATTTGCCTCGCACCTGGAGTGCCTCTCGCTCGTTCTTTCTGCTTTTCGTACTGCTGGCCTTCAACCTAACTCATCTAAATGCCACTTCGGCCGCCGCCAAATTGCTATCCTCGGTCATCTTGTTGACTCATCTGGTGTGCGCCCAGACCCGGACAAAGTTAGTGCCGTACAGAACTTTCCTGTCCCAACCTGTACTAAAGATGTCCGGAGCTTCGTGGGTCTGTGCTCATACTTCCGCCGCTTCGCGCACTATTTTGCGGAAGTCGCCCGTCTTCTTACTGCTCTTCTGAAGGCAGACGTTTCATTTTCCTGGGGCCCCGCGCAGGCAACCGCCTTCTCGAAGCCTATCTCCCTCCTGACGTCTCCACCCATCCTGGCGCACTTCGACCCGTCTGCTCCTACAGAAGTCCGCACTGATGCCAGTGGTCATGGAATCGGTGCCATTTTATGCCAACATCATGCGAGGTCACGACCGCCTGATTGCATACGCCAGCCGTCTGCTTTCTCCCGCTGAGCGTAATTATTCCATCACTGAACGTGAGTGTCTTGGGCTTGTCTGGGCAGTGGCGAAATTTCGCCCTTATCTATATGGTCGCCCATTTAAGGTCACCACACACCACCATGCACTCTGCTGGCTTTCGTCCCTGAAAGACCGTACCGGTCGCCTAGGGCGCTGGGCGCTACGCTTACAGGAATACTCGTACACAGTTGCCTACAAGTCCGGCCGTTTACACCAGGATGCTGACTGCTTGTCCCGCCATCCAGTCGACCCTCCTGATATTCCTGCGGCCCTTGCTTCTGTATTTTCGCTATCTGCTTTTGCTGACCTCACTACCGAACAGCGCCGAGATCCAACCATACGTGGTATCATGGATAAGCTCACATCTGGGTCAAGCGATCCCTCCCTTCGCTTGTTCGTACTCCAGGACGGCATTCTACATCGGTGCAGCATGCACCCTAGCGGACCTGAGATGCTGCTTGTCATTCCCCGGCATCTTCGTACCACTGTTCTGTCCCAGCTGCACGATGTACCAACTTCTGGTCACCTTGGGGAATCTCGTACGTACGACCGTGTCCGGCGACGATTCTTTTGGCCTGGTCTGTACCGATCTGTCCGCTACTTTGTCGCTTCGTGTGAGTTATGTCAGCGCCGGAAGAAGCCGTCTGCGCTCCCTGCTGGTCGACTCCAACCTCTTGACGTTCATGCCGACCCCTTCTCTCGCGTTGTTGTAGACCTCCTGGGACCTTTCCCCACATCTACCTCCGGCAATAAGTGTATTGCCGTCGCAACCGATTATACAACTCGGTTTGCGATCACCAGAGCCCTCCCAACCTCCTGTGCAACAGACGTAGCTGACTTCCTGTTGCACGACATCATTCTTCACGACGGCGCTCCTCGTCAACTTCTTACCAACCGGGGTCGCTACTTCCTCTCTACAGTTGTGGACGACTTGCTCCGCTCCTGTTCTACCAAACACAGACTTACTACTGCATACCATCCGCAGACGAACGGTCTTACTGAGCGGCTTAATAGAACAATAACGGACATGCTCTCCATGTATGTGTCTGATGACCATCGTGACTGGGATACTGCTCTCCCTTTTGTCACATTCGCGTACAATTCCTCGCGCCACGACACTGCCGGTTACTCGCCATTTTATTTGTTGTACGGCCGCGATCCCGTATTGCCTTTTGACACAATACTGCCTACCCCTCAAGAGCCCGTGTCCGAGTATGCCCACGACGTCATTGCCCGAGCAGAAGAAGCACGCCAAGTTGCTCACCATCGCCTTTGTGCTTCCCAGATCAAACAGAAAAGCATTTATGACAGTCGTCACCGTGACGCTGACTATGTTCCCGGGGATCTTGTCCTTCTATGGTCTCCGACCCGCCGCGTCGGCCTCTCTGAAAAACTAATGTCTCGCTACTGCGGTCCTTATCGGGTCCTTCGCCAGGTGACCGACGTGACCTACGAGATCTCTCCGGTCACACCTACTACTCGCTCCCTCCAGACTTCCCATGACATCGTTCATGTCAGCCGCCTGAAATGCTACCAGTCCTCTTCTACCTGGTTGTGTCAATCATTGTCAATCGTGTAAATATTGTAAATATATTTTCCCGTCTTGCTTCTTCCCTCTGTCACAATATCTTCAAGATACTCATGTTCGGTAGGAACATCCTGGTTCGCCGGGGTGACATCCATGGTAACCACTCGATGTGAGGCGGGATCGTAGCGCGTAACCGGGGTTGAAGCCGCCATCGCCGGGGAAGAAGCCCGAAGAGGCCCGTCGGCGCGACGCAGCTGTTAGGCTAAGCGCCGCCGAACGCTAGGAGAATCTTCAAAGGGCCCGGAATTGGCTAAAAATAGTCCCACCGCGATGAAAGTGGGGTCCAAATGGAGCCCTGGGCTTGCAGAAGACGATGGTACCAAGCTTACGGGGATCTGTGGTGATGGACCGCAGTAGCCAAGGGGCATCTGCGGAGCTGAGGCGAAGTGCGTCCGTCACCGTCGAACGCCGGCCTTCTCCCCTTGCCGCCTTTGCCGCCGACATTACCGCTGACTTTCTCTGGGCTCTTGCCCGCCTCTCCCCTAACAGTGTCGACAACAGCGTTGAGCCGTTCCTTCACGTAGCCAGCGTTTTGACAGTGGTTGTGTGCGGTCACACAAACAGCGCGCACAACTGTTGTCGACGGCGGTGGCGTTTTGCCCGCGTTCGCACCGAACGCGCGTGGCGTTGGTGACGTGTTTATGAAGAACGTGCCAACCTTTGCGGTACACCCTATGGCGGTGTACCGTAGCGACCATAAGACCATGGTACCTGTGGTCACTAAATAAATGAAAACACCATCGGATCATATATATTGCTCATTATTTAATAGTTCAAACAACCTATTACCCCATCACATCTTAATGGTCATAATTGGGAAAAAAAGTGGTCGCAGTTTCACCTGAAAGGCGAAGCATCAATTGCGATAGCAAATTTGTAGAAAGCTATACGGAGTAATGATAGTAGCTTTATCAGCTGTAGAAACTTCGACATGCAGCAGCACCGGCAACACGCAGAACTGTTGTAGACGCCGTCGGCGTTTTGCCCGCGTTCGCACAAAATGCGTGTGGCGTTGGTGACTGTTGCCGGAGCCTCTGATATAAATAGGCACTTGGTGCCGCAGCTAAACGTCGCCTCCCTTCCCTCCCCTCTACTCATGCATTTATTACTGATTTATTAAGATCCCCATGGCTTGTCAGAAAAATAGCAGTACTGCCATAATAAATCAGCCAACGGGGGAGGACTGGGAGGCGGCCCTGTCTAGCTCGGACTTCGAGGACCAACGTGCCCTCATCGAAAGAGCACGGGCAGCGGCTTTTGCCAACCGTGTACCGGACTAGGGACCTGACCATGTCTTCCCGTAACCCAAGCTTTATTTTCTTATTTTCAATAAAAGTTTTATCATCATCATCATCTGCGAGGTGAAGAGGTTTGCGCGCTATGAAAGCGAGAGAGAGATGCATTCACGGAGCGGGTCTCCTGGAACGCGGTGTCGGCGTTGCAAGCGGGGCTATGCAACGCGCAGTGGCGGCCGTAGTCCGAGACGCTCGAAAAGAAATGATCATCATCCTGATCAGTAAGATGAAAAGTTCGCGCGCACTTCAGGAAAATGCTGGGCTGTGATCGCCCAGATTCGCTGTTCCAAGCGTGGCGCGCCAGAGTGCAAGGTTGAGCGTTTTAAATGCAAAGCATTCCTTGGCGAACATTTGCCTCTTTGATAATATCTGTCTATCTATCTATCTATCTATCTATCTATCTATCTATCTATCTATCTATCTATCTATCTATCTATCTATCTAGCTAGCTAGCTATCTATCTAGCCGCCTACGTCTTGGTGCTCTCATGGTCGTATCTTTAACTTGGTATCTACCAAATTGGCATACTATGACAAGATTGTGTGACGAACATAAATGATAGGTGATGACATGAATATCATGACATGTGTGTCATGTAGGTCATGAAACAGCTGCCTAGGTCTTGGTGCTCTCATGATCGTTTGGTTAACTTGGTAGGTACCAAAATTGGCATGCTATGACAAGAGTGTGTGGCGAACATAAATGATAGGTGATGACATGAATATCATGACATGTGTGTCATGTAGGTCATGAAACAGCTGCATAGGTCTTGGTGCTCTCATGATTGTTTGGTTAACTTAGTAGGTACCAAAATTGGCATAGCATGACAACAGTGTGTCACGAACATAAATGATAGGTCATGACATGAATGTGATGTCATGCGTGTTATGTAGGTCATCAAACAACCGCCTAAAATGACAATGACCCAGCAAAAAAATATTAACACTCAAAAACCACTGAAATGAGTTCGGACGTGGGTAGTACGTGGAGAGAACACTTAATGATGATGCTAGAAGTCATAGTTATGAGCATGACTCAGCAAAAATGACAATGACTCAGCGAAAAAAAACAGTAACACTGAAAAACCACTCAAATCGGTTCGGACGTGGGTATTAAGTGAAGGAAACATTAAATGATGTTGGTAGAAGTCATAGTGATGAGCATGAATAAGGCTTTCGGCTTAAGGTTCCTTAGGTGTAGCTAAAGGGGCTCCTGAGGACTCATGGCATGAATGTCATGACATGCGTGTCATGTTGGCCATATTGTCACGTAAACTTTCGATCTACTTGGACCTTAAGTCGATGACTGCACCGTGTTGATTTAGAAAGTCCATGCCTAAGATGACATCCCTGGAGCAGTGCTGCAGGATTACGAAGTTCGCCGGGTAAGTGCGGTTGTTTACCGTGACTCGCGCTGTGCAGATTCCGGTCGGCGTTATTAGGTGGCCTCCCGCTGTCCGGATATCGGGTCCTTGCCAGGCTGTTTCCTTGCCAGGCTGTTTTTTTCAGTGATAGCAGAGCGGGCGATGGTCAGGGCCGCGCCAAATGTCTGTCTTCCTTTGGTAGCTGCGCTGGGCGACGGGCGGGCGTGCTGGCGGCGGTGGCGGTGGACGACGGAACTGCGGCGTGACGGGGCCCTGGCGAGAGCGCGGAGGGGGGCCTTGACGACGGGCGGCGGCGGCGTAGGTCATCGCTTCCGGCTGGGGTTGCGGTAATTCGGGAAGTCCTATCGATTGCTGGATTTCCTCCCGCACGATATCGGCGATGGAAGCAACTTGAGGCTGCGACGACGGTAGCAACTTCTGCAGCTCTTCGCGTACTATCGCCCTAATGGTGCCTCATAGGTCGTGGGAGAGTCCTTGGACTTCGGCGTATTGCGGCGTCGAACGGCATTTGTATTGCCTGTTGCGCATGCCCAGTGCTTTCTCGATATTCGTAGCCTCCGAGAGAAAGTCTTGGACTATCGCTGGTGGATTCCGCACAAGTCCGGCGAATAGCTCCTGCTTAACTCCCTGCATGAGCATGCGAACTTTCTTGTCCTCTGGCATAGCGGGGTCGGCGTGCCGGAATAATCGAGTCATTTCTTCAGTGTACATACCGATGCTCTCATTCGGGAGCTGTACACGGTTTTCCAGCAAGGCTGCAGCTCTTTCTTTACGGACGACGCTAGTGAAGGTGTCCAGGAATGCGGCTCGGAAGAGAACCCAGGTTGTTAGTGCGCGCTCCCTATTCTCGAACCAGGTTCTGGCGCCGTCTTCAAGCGAGAAGTAAACATGGCGCAGCTTGTCGTTGCAGTCCCACTTGTTGAACGTAGCGACCCGGTCGTATGCCTCCAGCCAGCTTTCGGGGTTCGGGCTTACTGGGGCCTTTTCCGACGTCGACGTCCGGGAATAAATGGATCGTCGTAGCTACGGACTACCTCACCCGCTACGCCGAAACAAAAGCCTTGCCCAAAGGCAGTGCCGCCGAGGTAGCCCGATTCTTCGTTGAGAACATCCCCCTGCGTCACGGTGCCCCAGAAGTCCTCATCACCGACAGAGGTACGGCCTTCACGGCTGAACTAACTCAAGCCATCCTGCGCTACAGCCAGACAAGCCATCGCCGGACCACCGCCTACCACCCGCAGACGAGTGGCCTCACCGAGCGCCTAAATAAGACCATCGCCGACATGTTGGCAATGTACGTCGACGTCGAACACAAGACGTGGGATGCCATCCTTCCGTACGTGACCTTCGCATACAACACGGCCATGCAGGAAACGACGCACATGGCGCCGTTCAACCTGGTGTACGGAAGGAAACTGGCAACGACGCTTGATGCCATGCTACCGGATGTCTCCGACGAAGAAGATCTCGACGTTGCCACCTATTTGCAGCGTGCCGAAGAAGGTCGACAGCTCGCCGGCCTGCGCATCAAGAACCAGCAGAGAACCGACAGCCGACACTGCAATCTTCGACGACGCTACGTCGAGTACCAGCCCGGTGACCGTGTTTGGGTCTGGACTCCGATACGCCGACGAGGACTTAGCGAGAAACTCTTACGTCGCTATTTCGGACCATATAAGATCATCCGACGTATTGGCGCACTGGACTATGAGGTCGTGCCAGACAGTATTTCGCTATCACAGCGGCGCCGCGCACTACCTGAAGTCATCCACGTGGTTCGTCTTAAGCCTTTCTACGCCCGCTGACGAACTTAGGTCCTTTGTTGCTCTGTCAGTTTTGTCCCTGTCTGTACGCGTGGTTTTGTTTTCGCTTTCTTGTTTGTAGCATCGGGACGATGCTTCATAAGGGGAGGGTATTGACACGTATACATGTTTATCTTTCACCGGTGGCCGCTTTCCACCGGCTAACAAATGTTAAACGTTATTGCTCGGCGCAGGACGCGCCTGTATCGGAAGTTTCTAGAACGTTATCGATGCTTCTTTCCGTTGCCTGTTTTCACCGACGCTTATGTTATGTGATTGTAGGACCGACGCGAATTGTCTAGAACTTTCTGGAAGACCCGTGGGCATCGGGGATTAATCTGGAACCTTCGATGACTCAGGTATAAAAGCCGACGCGTTTCGCCGCTGGTCAGATTTTCGACGATCGCAGACTGTGTTCGCTGCTATCGTTGTACATTGAGTGTAGCTTGCTTTTGTGGGCACAGGTTCGCCCAAAAAACGACCAGTTTCGTCATACACAGTTTTTGCGACTGTTTTCTTTACCGTCACTACTACGTGACAATATAAGAACCGCGTATGTCTTGAATAGGCTCCCCGCACACTGCTTCGCATAAGATCGATTCCAACAGGGCGTGGGATCTGCCGACTTTTTTTTTGTTTATTTTTCGTATTCGGCATTTTGCCTAACGTGGCGAAAACCTTTTCCGTCCATTGCGTACATCTGACAAGGCAAGATGACAAAAAGCAGTATGTCCTCAAGACTGCCTGATAGCCACACGCATCGGACCATGGGTCACACGTTTACGCAAGCTTATTGCGTCGTATTTTCATGTTTTACAGAGCATATGTAAACACAGCGGAATAAACGCAGTGTAGTAACATCGCAAGAAACGTACCGTATATACTTGTACACGTGACCCGACGGTGCAATTGATCTGTCTGTCGAGCGGTAGTGAGGCCGCACTGTTGCTGTCATTTGCCGTTATCAGATCTAAGTGGAGAGAATGACTTTGCTGTGTTATAGAAACTGCTGCAATATATAAACAAGGGAAAATGATTACGCAAAAACTCAAATACGGCGACGGGGACTCAAACCCAGGTCTGCAACGTGGCACTCAGAAATGCTTCCGCCTAGCCACCATTTTTTTCTTACATTGTATTTATTACATCATGTATATGCAAGAAACGTACTACATGCGAGAAACATGCAAGTACGATCCAACACATCTCTTATTCATGGCCTAGAAAGGCCCTATAAATCACGTTGAGCACACTATGCCCCACACAAAAACTACAAGTTGCTTCGAACTTTAATAAGTGGCAATGACACGCAACTTATAAAGCGGAGGTACCAGTCCGGTTGAAACTCTGTTAAGTCGTCCATGCCCTTCATGTGCCCAATCGTTGCAGCATACAGATATGTCGACGAAACAACGGGTTCGGCGTTTTGGTCCAACATGCGGTGTCTTCCATTAGCTGTGTAGTCCAATGAGGAAAAACATATCAAATGGCACGTTTTCTACGTGGCGTGCAGTTGAACATCGGATGGTAGGCTAATTCAAAATGAAGTCTTCCTTAAGTGCTCTTTGAATCACATCCCCAAACATTATTGCATCTTTACAACAATGCTCTATATTCTCGGGTACATCGCAAAGGCATATACTGCCTAGCTAGTAGCCACCGCTGACTTTGTATAATTATTTTAGTTGCTACAATAACGACTCCCTGAGCACTGTTCCGGTTGTTGACGCATTATTTTTGTGGATTTTGCCATTACGATTAAGTTAATTCTTCTGCACTTTAGGTATATTCTGCTATAACTTTTAATCCTGTACCGCATTTGACGCCTAGAGCCACCCCTTAATGCCTATTTCATTCATCCCACCTAGCACACGTGAGGACGGGAGTGTATGCGTGTATGATGAGCAGCTTTGTACGTATTCTAACCACTGTAGTCTGAAAATAGCTCGGAGATTCGCGGAATGCGGTTGCCGAACAGGGTTCTCCTTATGGGTCCGCCATTGTGCCTTGTCTGTAAGGCGACAAACTGCATTGTTTACGCGTACTAGAGTGTACTAGATTCTAGTACACTCTACGCGTACGTCAGACGTAGCTTTAGGCACTTCGAATAATAAAACCTCCTTTGAAAGTCTATGCTTGTCCTTGTCCAGTCCATGTCCTCGTTTTGCCTTCGCGCCATGAACTCATTGAGACAGGCTGTATTTTTTGAATCCTCATATTATGTCCATATTTTGGTATACTTAAACTTGTGGAGTGCATATGTCTATGCAGAACAAACGTTCGTAAGGCGGGTGTCTTTTAGGGATACTATCGCAACTATTATCGCTGAGGCTCTAAACAACAACCGTTCACCATTCACTTTCAGTAGAAGGCAGGAGCGGATCCAGGTTTCTTTTGAGAGGGAGGAGGGTATCATAATCAACATCATTGACAGAATGATGACGATGATGATGAAGAGGAAAGTAGCCTTTCTTATTTACCGAAATGCGCCGTTTCTTCTCACTTTAAACGCGCCTCTAATATGGCTAGTGCAACAGCTGTAGGGAAGCCAAGTATCGATCTCTCCGAACTTACAGGAAAAGAACGTTGCCCAGCACAGACATGTGCTTGGCGGCTGTGTCTGATAATATATCTAAGTATGTATTGTTTTTGATAATAAAATTTGGGATGATCTGTTGCCGATTCATTATAGTTTGATTAGAACATATTGATTTCCTTATGAAGCTTCTTTTTGTTCAGCTGAGACACCTTCGGTTGCTTTTGAGGACTAACGCTTCCGCTCTAACGCACCAACCACTACGCTGGTTCTTTACGATATACGAATCACCGCGTATGAAGACTCACGAAGCTACCTACAAGAAGAACGATGTGGCGCAGTAGCCGAGAGTGCTAGCCAGGGTCCTTTAAATGCGAAGCTTTTCTAGGCGAACATTTGCTACTTTGACCGTATTTGTCTATCTAGCCACCTACGACTTTGTGCTCTTATGGTCGTTTCGTTAATTAGGTATGTACCAAAATTGGCATACTATGAAAAGAGTATATGACGAACATAATTCATATTTTATGACATGAATATCATGACATGCGTGTTATGCAGGTCATGACAATGACCCAGCGAAAAAGTTTAACACTCAGAAACCACTCAAATGGGTTTGGACGTGGGTACTAAGTGAAGGAAACACTACAGCTTGCTGGTAGAAATAATAGTCATGAGCATGACTCAGCAAAAATGACAACGACTCAGCGAAAAAATATTAACACTCAAAAGCCACTGAAATGGGCTCGGTCGTCGGTACTAAGTGAAGGAAACACTACAGGATGCGGTAGAAGTAATAATCATGACTCAGCAAAAATGACAATGATTCGGCGAAAAAACATTAACCTTCAAAAACCACTGGAATGAGTTCGGACGTGGGCACCTAAGTGAAGGAAACACTAAAGGATGATGGTAGAAATCATACTCATGAGCATGACTCAGCAAAAATGACAATGACTCAGCGAAAAAAGTCTAGCACTCGAAAACCACTGAAATGGGTTCGGACGTTTGTACTAAGTGAAGGAAACATTAAATGGTCATGGTAGAAGTCATAGTCATGAGCATGACTCAGAAAAAACGCTAATGACTCAGCAACAAAAATTATTAACACTGAAAAACACTGAAACGGGTTTTGGACGTGGGTACTAAGTGAAGGGAGCACTATAGGATGTTGGTAGAAGTCATAGTCACGAGTATGACTAAGGCTTTCGCTCTAAGGTCTCTAAGGTGTAGCTAAAGGGACTCCTGAGGACTCATGACATGAATGCCATGACGTGCGTGTCATGTAGGTCATGAAAGAGCCGCCTATGTCTTGGTATTCTTATGGTCGTCTCGCTAACTTGGTAGGCTCCCCGCACACTGCTTCGCATATATATTGCCCCTGACTTATATTGCGGCTGAAAAATTGAAGTCGGTCACAACGCTCAACTCTTAAAAATAAACAGTGCACCGCTTAACAGTTTAATATTTTGTTACGGTTTATCACGCAGAATGAAAGCAACGCGGGAATAAAACATCGTATAACAAGACATCACTGCTTCATTTGTGCACTGTTTGCTCCCTGACAATCCCTGAGTTCTCTGACAATCCACGCAGGGCACCAGCGAGAGGTGATGAGTGGACCTCGTTTCGTTTATGTTAGGGGCGAAGCACCTTAGGGCCGAGCCTTGTCCCTCGTCATCGTCCGTCGTCCGTAGCTCTGGTTTGCATGGAGACCGTTAGCGGCGCGGCGGTGCACAAGGGCTATATCAGCGCTGCATATACGGTACACGTGTACTGTATATATATATATATATATATATATATATATATATTGCCACCTGTAGGTAGTGGGTCGAGGGCAAGAGTGGGTCGAGCCCAAGAGAAGAAAGAAGACCGCGCGCCCCTTCTCTGCTCGAGCCAGCCCCGACGGTCGCGTCTTCCAAGAGCCAGCTGCTCTACGTCTATTAAACCTTCTGGGCTACTCCTCGAGGCTCGTGACAAACTGGTGGAGGTGCTGGGTAAGCGTCTTCACGGATGTTGCAGACCCCTCCAAGGATACGCGCTACGAATCCAGTGCCTGTCGACACTCCCGTGCATCGGGCCAGCCGCAGGATCAGGGGACTGTCTCCAGAAGTCGTCAACGCTACAGTTCCCACCACATCAACCGGTATGACCAGCGCTTCCCTTCAAACCACCCCAACCGGTACGGGAAGCACGATGTCGAACCGGTACACACTTGAGAGCCCACGGATCCCGAAGACGTTTCACGGCACAGTGTTCGAAGACGTCGAAGACTGGATGGTCGAATACGAGCGCGTGGCCTCCGTGAACGAATGGAACGAAACGGAAAAACTCCGACACGTCTACTTCTACCTGGAGGATGGCGCGCGTACGTGGTTTCAGAACCGCGAGGAGCAACTGACGTCGTGGCGCGAGTTTTGTCGGCAGCTCTTGGAGACCTACACCAGTGCCGATCGCCACGAACGAGCGGAACGAGCGATTCAAGCCCGCGTCCAGTTGCCAAACGAAACTGTGACCACGTACGTTGAAGACATGACGCGCCTCTTCCGACGAGCGGATCCAAGGATGACGGAGGAGAAGAAGTTACGTCATCTGATGCGCGGGGTCAAGGAGCAACTCTTCGCTGGCCTCGTACGGAGCCCTCCGAAGACGGTCGCGGAGTTCTTGTCCGAGGCCGTGACCATGGAAAAAATGCTTCTGCACCGCTCGAACCTATATGAGCGGCAAGCGAACAGCACGTCTACTGCTGACATTTTCGCGGCCATAGGAAGCAACGGTGACTCTCTGCGAGAACTCATCCGCTCTGTAGTGCGTGAAGAGTTGCAAAAGTACGCTGTAACACCGCAACCTACGGTAAGCTCCATAGCAAGCATTATAAAGGACGAACTGCACCAGGCCCTTCGTGACACCTTGCCTCCTGCTAACGCCGCGCCAGTACCTCCTGAATACCCCCGTGCGACCTACGCGGAAGCCCTGAAGCGCCCTGCTTCCTCTCCGCCGCTGTTCGTTCGTGCTGTTCCTACGGTGTCAGTTCAGTCGGCACAGCCGATACCGTACTACGACGCTGGGTACACCACGCCGCCCGTTGTTCATGCCGCTCCATTTGCCCACCATTCGGAGCGAGCGGTTCACCACGTCGACGACAGACGCCCGCCCCCTCGGAAGTCGGATGTTTGGCGCACACCCGATCATCCGCCTCTGTGCTTCCACTGCGGTGAAGCTGACCACCTGTACCGCCAGTGCCCATACCGGCGCCTTGGGATTCGCGGCTTTTCTGCATACTCGCCGCCGCCCCGATACGGCCAGCGACCCCGGGACATTGAGGACTACCTCTCTCAGCAGCGCTTGCCACCGCCTGCCAGGCGGCAGTCGCGATCGCCGTCTCCGAGACGATTTTCACCTCCGTCCCAGCGGTATTCTCCCGAGCGGTCGACCAGTCCCCGCCGGGAAAACTAACTGAGGCGATCTTTGGGGGCGAGGTCGCTGACAGTCGAAGCGCTGAAGACCTCCGACGGACGCAGTTACGGAAACCTACCGATCCGACATCACCTGCAGCTGAACGGGACGACCGGCTTTCGCTAGATATACCAGTCACTATTGACGGTTATGCCGTTAGTGCTTTAGTGGACACCGGCGCAGACTACACGATTCTAAGCGGGAAAATAGCAACGCAGCTGAAGAAAGTTATCACGCCCTGGCATAACTCGCAGATTCGGACGGCTGGCGGCCACGTCGTCACTCCACTGGGCGCCTGCACGACTAGAGTTGAGATTCAAGGATCAACATTCGTAGCGAGCTGCCTTGTCTTACGCGAATGCTCCCGCGACGTTATTCTTGGGGTTGACTTCCTGCAGGAGTACGGCGCGATTATCGATCTGCAAGAGCGTCGTATCACTTTCTCTTCCGAACGAGCAGTCGACGTGCAAGACGGCCAACGGCGCGACGACGTACTCCGTGTTTCGGCAGACAGTGTAACGCTTCCTCCACGAGCCAGTGTCCTCGTCGACGTCACATGCTGTGGCTTACGCGATGGCGAAGCGGTGGCCGAAAGCAACTTGGAACACCTACTGAAGCAAGGTGTTTGCGTGGCTCGAAGTGTTATACAGATTCGTGCTGGTCATTCGCAATTGCTAGTCACCAACTTTAGCTACGAGCACCGACACCTGTTCCGCGGCACTTCATTAGCGTTTGCAGACGCAGTAGCAAACGTTAACAACTGTTTCACGTCAGAAGTAGTGGAGACAGCAGACACGTCTCTGGGCCATCTCGACATCAATTCTGAACTGTCCACCGATAGCCAGACAGCACTGCGCAAGCTCTTGCTTGAATTCAGGACATGCTTCGCACATTCTTCCAAGGTACGCCAGACTTCCATCACTAAACACAGGATCATCACGTACGAAGACGCACGCCCGATACACCAGCAGCCTTACCGCGTGTCGGCAAAAGAACGCGAAGCCATACGTACGCAAGTCCGGGATATGCTTGACGATGGCGTCATCGAACCTTCCAACAGCCCGTGGTCGTCTCCGGTCGTTCTTGTCAAAAAGAAAGACGGAACGCTCCGCTTCTGTGTCGACTACCGCAAGCTCAACAACGTGACTAAAAAGGACGTGTACCCGCTGCCGCGTATCGACGACTCGTTAGATAGACTACGCCGTGCCCACTATTTTTCTTCTCTCGATTTAAAAAGCGGGTACTGGCAAATCGAGGTAGACGAACGCGACCGAGAGAAAACAGCCTTTGTGACTCCAGATGGGCTCTATGAATTTCGAGTGCTTCCTTTTGGCTTGTGTTCAGCCCCGGCTACTTTCCAACGAATGATGGACACTGTCCTTACTGGATTGAAGTGGCAGGCCTGTCTTGTGCACCTGGATGATGTGGTCATCTTCTCCGAAACGTTCGAGCAGCATCTTCACCGCCTACGGTGTGTGCTAGAAGCCATCCGATCGGCAGACCTCACACTTAAGCCCGAAAAGTGCCACTTTGGTTACGAAGAGCTCAAGTTCCTCGGGCATGTAGTAAGCGCCAAAGGGGTCCGACCCGATCCAGACAAGCTTGCCGCTGTGGCCGCGTTTCCAGCTCCTGCCGATAAGAAGGCCGTCCGGCGCTTCCTGGGTTTGTGCGCCTACTATCGCCGGTTTATTCAAGGCTTTTCGAAGATAGCGGAACCCCTGACCCGCCTTACGAGGGACGATACGCCATTTGTGTGGCATAACGAGCAACAGGCGGCTTTTGCTGAATTACGACAGCGCCTGCAGTCAGCACCCGTTCTTGCACATTTTGACGATGATGCTGATACTGAGGTGCATACCGATGCTAGCAGCATTGGCCTTGGCGCAGTGCTCGTTCAGCTTCAAGATGGAGTGGAAAGAGTTGTAGCGTATGCCAGCCGCTCCCTGTCCCGTGCCGAGGCGAATTATTCGACTACGGAGAAAGAGTGCCTCGCGGTCGTGTGGGCGATCATCAAGTTTCGCCCCTATCTCTATGGTCGTCCTTTCAAAGTAGTGACGGACCACCATGCCCTCTGTTGGCTGGCAAGCATGCGCGACCCTTCAGGACGACTGGCACGGTGGAGCTTGCGGCTACAAGAATTTGACATCACCATCGTTTATAAGTCTGGCCGTAAGCATGAAGACGCTGACACGCTGTCTCGCGCACCCATTGATCCTGCCAGTCAGGAAACAGAGGATGATGACGGCTTCCTGGGCGCCATTAGTTCGTCGGACTTGAGCAGACGGCAGCGTGACGACGCTGAGATTAGACCGATCATCGATCATTTAGAGGGTCGTGACACAACCATACCACGCCATCTGTCCCGCTCGCTGACGTCCTTCTGTCTGCGAGACAACGTGCTTTATAAGAAGAATGCTCGTTCGACCAGCCGTGCTTACCTCCTGGTGGTTCCAAGGGACATGCGCGACGACATCCTCTTCGCTTGCCATGACGAACCGACATCTGGTCATTTAGGCTTTTCGCGAACACTCGCTAGAGTAAGCGAAATGTACTATTGGCCCGGGCTTTCGGCAAGCGTCAAACAGTACGTTAAAGGCTGTCGTGAATGCCAGCGCCGCAAGACACCATCCGTTAAACCGGCTGGCTTACTTCAGCCAATTGAAGCACCTCACACGCCTTTCGACCAAGTCGGCATGGACATTCTCGGACCGTTTCCTCTCTCGGCCGACGGCAACAAATGGGTGATCGTCGCGACTGATTATTTAACACGCTACGCTGAGACGCAGGCGATCCCACGAGCCACGGCCTCAGAGGTAGCGCAGTTCTTCATGCGCCATATCGTCTTGCGTCACGGTGCTCCCTCCACTGTAATAACAGACAGAGGGACAGCATTCACAGCGCAGCTTATGGACGAAGTTTTTGAATTGAGCAACACCAGGCATCGCAAGACGACCGCGTACCATCCGCAGACCAACGGACTTACAGAGCGACTGAATAAGATGGTAACAGACATGCTCGCAATGTACATCGACGTTCAACATAAAACTTGGGATCGGATCTTGCCTTACGTGACCTTCGCGTATAACACCGCCGTGCAAGAGACGACGCGCTTCACGGCCTTTTGCCTTCTCTACGGTCGCGAAGTCCAGACGATGCTGGACGCTATGCTGCCATGTCAAGACGCTGACCTATTTACAACTGACGCCGAGGAATTTGCAGAGCGTGCTGAGGAAGCTCGGCAGCTCGCGCGGCTGCATATCGGCCAGCAGCAGCAGGCAGACGCACGACGCTACAACATCCGCCACAGGGACGTGTCCTACAACCCCGGGGACCAAGTTTGGGTGTGGACCCCCGTTCGCCGTCGTGGCCTCTGTGAAAAGCTGCTGAGCCGGTATTTCGGTCCGTATAAAGTGCTCCGCCGCGTCAGTGATGTAAACTACGAAGTTGTTCCGGACACAACATCGCAGACGCGGAATAGGACACAAAGACAACCGACCTCAGACATAGTTCATGTTGTGCGCATGAAGCCGTACATTGCGCGTCCGTAACTTTTTTTTTGTTTTCGTTTTTTTTTCTCTCATTCCCTTCTTTGTTTCTACTTTTCATTTATCTTTGGGAGATTGCTTCTTCGTTCATTGACTGTGCCGGCGTGACGGCTACTTTTTTTGTGTACTTTCGCTTTGCCTGCCTTCTTCTTCTTTGTCTTCTACACTTATTCTTTTTTAGCATCGAGGCGATGCTTTTGTTCGTAAGGGGGGATATTGCCACCTGTAGGTAGTGGGTCGAGGGCAAGAGTGGGTCGAGCCCAAGAGAAGAAAGAAGACCGCGCGCCCCTTCTCTGCTCGAGCCAGCCCCGACGGTCGCGTCTTCCAAGAGCCAGCTGCTCTACGTCTATTAAACCTTCTGGGCTACTCCTCGAGGCTCGTGACAATATATATATATATATATATCCGTTTTCCCATCCACTTTTGGGGGCATTTATGTTTATGTTATGTTAGCTAACACTCCCAGGTGAGTTCTAGTTGTAAAAAATAAATACTCCAGAAAGTGGATGGGAAAGCAGCTCCGCGGTAGCTCAATGGTGAGAGCATCGCACGCGTAATGCCAAGACGTGGGTTCGTTCCCCACCTGCATACAGTCGTTTTTTCATCCGCTTTAATTTCTGTTAAATTTATCATTTTCTTAAATTCCTTGGTGTCATTGTTTGTTGGCTCCTCGGTTCCCCGTCTTCTCGTTCACTATATATATGTATGTAAATGTATAGTATATGTACGCCACGCTCCGTCTTCCGTCTTCCCGAACCGGAAGCCAGAATCCGGCTTCCGGAGAACACTTCCGGTGTTTCGCCCGAATGATCCCCCGGCCGGTGCTTCGCCCACTCATCATCATTCACTTCGTGGATATGCGGTGTTTTTTTGTGTGTACCTCACAGCGACATTCAAACATAGAGATTTAAGGCTTTTGCCTTAAAAAGGTCGATATCTTGTGCTGTGACATTGTAGCGGCAATTCCGCGCACCCGATTTCCGGCGTTGAAGGACTGGCAGACGAACACTGAAGGACAGGGCGACATATTAAGTTGATCTATTTACTGTTTAAGTTGATCCAGATAAGACTGCACACTGGGGCACTCTGACATGAGACAACATAAAACTAAAAAAAAGACGGCGTGGTCTCAGCTTGGTCCGGCTCTGCGCGCCTCTGCTTGGTCCGTCTACAGTGTACTTGAAGGCGTTGTAGTGGGCTCAGAGGAGGGCGCGGACTGGTGTGTTGCATGTTGCCCTCGAGAGGAGGCACGGCAAGACGTTCCTCGTGAAGTGCGGCGTAAGTGATTGGGTAGGGTGACGTTCTTCCTCGGACTCATGGTCCTTCGACGCATTCTCCGCTTTTGCACATTCCCATTTTCGCTCCCTGATCAGGTTCACGTTTTTTGTATTCACGTTGCTGCTGTCGACGCCTCTGCGCTTTGTTAGCTTTTATTGCGATAGCAATTATATGGACACTCTAGGCAAATTTCTGCCATCGCCGTCGCCGTGAGGTTCCGTATAAAGTCCACGGACGATAAAATGGTCGCCGCGTGCGGTACGCTGTATGAACGAGTGAAAGCATGCGGCAGTGAGTTGGCAATCGCGGCTCGCGCACACAAGGGCACAAAGCGGGAAAGAACGCGCAGTCTTCGAGTCACATACAACGCTCCGGAGGAAGTGTAGTGAGGGAAGGGTAGGGGCCGCGCTTTGCTGCGGCCGCGGGGTGCACCGTCCGCCCTCCCTGTGTTTTCGAGGCTAGGATCGCGTTGATGCGGGCGCTGGCGCGAAGCTCAATTCGCTCGCTGCTGCTGCTGCATTGACTGACTCCAGCATTTTGACAGCGACTTTCCGCTGTCATCGAGTGAGATGCATTCATGCGTGACACCATGCTTGTTCATTTAGTGTGCCTAGGTTTACTAGTTTACACGGCTGATAAAACTACTATCCGTACTTCGTGCTAATCCACTAATTTGCTATCGCAATCGACTCTTCGCCTTTCGGGAAAAACTGCAATTTTCTTTCTCCAGTGTCAACGCGCTACCCCGCAACCCCTGACTTTTCGAGGTAACGGTAAATTTAGGCTCATTCACACTAGTCCGACACGACGCCGATTTTGGTCTGCCGACTGTTGGTAACAGCAGTTTAAAAGGGCGGAAACACTCAGACCAATGATTTAAAGAAAGGAATATACGCTGTCGCCAACAGTGGGTGGACCAAAATCGGTGTCGTGTCGGCCTAGTGTGAATGAGCCTTAAGAGACAACCGATGACACCCCGAGGGGGACCAAGGTAATCAGGCGCGAAGGCGCTAGCGTGGGCGTAGGCGCGCTTGACAACAGGGACGTCCCCTCGTTCGCTCGACGCCGCCGACGGGACGAGTAAGGCACAGCCGGCACCAGGAGGTCTAATGTGTTCAAGAGAAAAATTAACTACGGCAACTTCATGACACTGCACCCCTTTGGAAAACAGCTAAGCTTGTGAGCAAGCTAGCTTTACTTCTACATGGCTGCTACCATTCATACTTGCGAAAAATACTTTTGAAGAATGCTGGTGGCCATATTTTTCGTGACAGGGACATCACCCTATCAGCGAGGGGCTATGTAGAAATCTGAGGGAGGGGGGGGGGGTTGTCAGGACATCCGGACATCCCCCCTGGATACGCGCCTGGGTATAGGACGTATGCCCTACATCCTGATCTATATAAAATGGTTGTTCACACATTTACATTTTACTCCTCAAAATGACTTCACCATAGACAAGAAGATAAGCCAACTGCACTGTTACGGTGCTACTTTCCAGCCTACGTCGCACAAATTTTTTCAAGAGTGTTACTTACATTTTTAACTTTTACGGTTAAAGAACCAGTGCCTGAAATTAAAGTAAAATACATAACTTTTAATAAATGAAAGATGCCAGATGCTCCAACGGAATAAAACATTGAGCGAGACATAAGGAGCAACAAGGATACTACGTTTTTTTGGACCACCCATTGTTTAAAATTGTTGTTAGCAATCACTCTTGGTAGTTCTGGCACAGGTTAAGGCGCAGGTGATCATGCATGTTGAAGTACAGTTTTCAAATACCATGTAGCAAATACCTTACCGCAATAACCAAACATTGACATTCAGCAATCATTAATTTTTATTTTTCCATTTGGTGGGAGGGTTCTAAATAGGAATCTTCTTGCACAAATGTTTGCTGTCGTTATATCGAAGACATCAAGCCTGCAAGCGTCTCTCCAAAGAGAATATCGACAAATCAATCTTATCTATTATAATACTTCCTAGCTGTTGAGCAAGGCAATCACAACAAAGCAGTAGAAGCGCCGCTGCATGTTGAACCTACGAGTATGCACAACAACGCGGTTGCAAAATTGACGGAGGTCACACAAGTCGACAGGATGAAGACCTTGCGGCCACCTCATCAGCCGCACATCAACATGGAAGTCTTCGACGCCACGCTGTGGACCCCGAAGCCACAGCTCCCTCACCGACGCTGACCCGACCGACCAGCATCATGACCACATCACGGCAAGCCTTGGACATACCAAAGTACACCGGATCAGCGGACGATGGGCCCGCGGGAGATTGGTTCCGCCGCTTCGAGCTGCACAAATCCGCTGCACCATTGTCTGAACGGGACATTAGAGTGTGTTAGCTGAGCGCTTGCTATCCGCTCCGCTCAGACTGGCATATGCTAGCAAATGCCACGCAACCGTTTAGCAGGAACGCCATTGCGCTTGCGCACAACGCTCATACCGGCAGCGGAACGAAGACCGCATCCCTCGCTCCGCTATAAAGCCGACTGAGCGAAGCGTGAGAGCGTGTCTACTTGGCCTCTTCGTCGTTTTGCAGCTGAGTTGATAGCGCGTCGCTCGCCTCTCGGCCAAGACGCAGTTATCAAATGCGATATCTACGCAGTTCCCTGCTCCGTTCACAGCGTGAAATCTGAGCGGAGCGGAGTGTAAGCGACGCTCTGCTAAAACTCTCTATTGTCAAAACCTTCAACGAATACGTCACCAGTGAGGCCTTCCGCTTTTAACGCGACAGCGTTAAGGGCCCCGTGTGGCAGAAAATCCGGCGCCGGCGTGGATGTCGGCGTTCGTGGTGGAGAACATCATCCCCAACCACCCCGACCGCGCTGGCCCTCCGCGAACAAAAATTGAATTTCTCACTATGAAATCCGTCTGAAAAATTGTAAACTACGACTTATCCTCAACCTACAGACATGGTGGCGTCGGGCTGTTGTTTGAATGTACGATAAAGCATAATTCTTTTACGAGGAAACTCAAACACAAACCCCTTTTGCCAGCATTTGCAAGCCAACAGGGGCGCGCTGGGGTATGCAACTTGCGAAAATCTTATCCAGATGGCGCTCGCATCCTCGGCAGGTCAAATTGGAACTTGGCCTGCCCAATAAGTGTTGGACACGTGCGCGCGTGGAGGCAATAGCAAAGAAATATTAAAATAATAAAAAAGGTTCTAGGGCCTTGACATTTTAATATAAGATGACGACGACTTATATTGCCCCTGAAAAAACGTCTTCCTAGCAATGCATTTCTGTTTAAAAGTGACGCCGACTTTAAGGGGTCCGTGTAAGCTTGGTCTTTGTAAGCTGGCTTTCCCACATCCTGTGGTGCAGTGAAACCGACTCAAAGAAAAATTTGATGCGAACGTGTCCTGATGATGATGTGTGGTGTTTTATGGCGCAAGGGCCAGTTGTGGCCAAAGAGCGCCATGCCAGTGTTTGTGAGTGTGCAGTGGTGCGATGAATTCTGAGAAGTAGATGAAGCGTGGCTGTAAAAGGGCCTAAAATAATCGCTGTAAAGTGCGTAAAATATACATGTACTAAAATCATGGTAATGACATGAGGTGTACTATGAAATGAAGAATGCATTGAGAGGTAATGACACGATATTTAAAATATTTAAGATGCAGTAATTGGCAAGAAGCACTACTGCCTAAACAGAGCCCTTGAACCACAAGGGCCTAGAGGCATGTGCTATAAAAAACTATCACAGCGGCATCCTCTGGAGAGAGGATGCGCTACGAACTAGTTGGGCTAATAACATGCAGGACCACATCGTTCAAAAAATCGACGACTGCTTTGGCATTAAAAATCGGTTCTTCGCCAGGAAACATAATGGGGTGAAGCGGGACATGATATCGGTACGCTTGTGGAAAATATTTCTTTCTTTCTGTTTCGGCTTCCCGGCACTCGACGAGGACATGGAGGACGGTCAGCCTCTCACTACATCTACCACAGGTTGGAGGATCACTTCCATTCAACAGAAAATTGAGTACCATATGTGTGTCCTATTCTTAGACGACAGAACAGGACATCAGTTCGTCGTGTTTTCGTTGCGGGTGACCAGAAACCTAACTGTGGCTTAATTAAGTGGAGCTTATTATTTGTTTCAGCATCCCACAAGCGCTGCCAGTGGTCTCGCAGTTTTCTTCGCAGAGAAGGCTTCAGATCTGCGGGAGGAATAGTAGCCGCAGGATTAATAGCTTGCGATGTAGTTGATGTGGCCAACTGGTCTGCAAGCACATTACCCTCAATGCCTCTATGGCCAGGCACCCAGCATATAGTCACATGCTGGTTAGATATATACGCTCTGCATAAACTGGAATAGAGCTCAGTAAGTACAGGATTTTTGTTTTTGCAGAGTGACATCAGAGCTTTCACCACGCTTAGGGAGTCTGTAAATATAATTGCTTTTTGAAGTTTTGATGCCCTTATATGATTCACAGCCGACAATAGTGCATAGGCCTCAGCCGTAAAGATACTAGTTTCCGGGTGGAGCACACCGGATTCCGAAAAGGATGAGCCGACGGCTGCATAAGATACCCCGGCATGTGACTTGGAAGCATCTGTGTAAAGCTGTGTACACGAGTATTTAGATTGGAGTTCTAAGAAATTCATTTTAATGTGTGCCTCTGGCGCGTGTTTAGTGACCTCCAGGAACGATGTGTCACACTCTATGGGTTGCCAGTGCCACGGCGCTAATAGTTTCGCTGGAGCCATAGGACATTGTTCAAGAAGCGGAACACCCATTTCCTCACTAAGATTCCTCACACGCAAAGAGAACGGCTTTCTTGCTGCAGGTCGATTGTGGAAGAGTGTGGCAGCGGTCATGTCGATTATAGTTGAGTAAGACGGATGTTTAATGTTTGCTTGTACTTTCAGAAAATACGTGAAACTGTTGTATGACCACTGGAGATGAAGCGACCACTGATTCGACTCTACGTACAAGCTCTGGATTGGAGTTGTCCTGAAAGCACCGGTCGCGAGACGGATACCCAGATGGTGGACCGGGTCTAGTATTTTTAATGCACTGGGCGTTGCTGAATTGTAAATTATAGATCCGTAATCAAGGCGTGAGAGGATAAGACTTTTATACAAGTTAAGCAAACACTTTCGATCACTACCCCAAGTCGTACGCGACTGAAGCTTTAAAAGGTTCATTGTCTTCAGGCATTTTGCCCTCAGATACTTAATATGAGGAATAAATGTAAGCTTCGAATCTAAAAGGATGCCTAGAAACTTATGCTCGCTGCTCACAGAGAGCGCATCTCCTTTGATTGCAATACTTGGGACTGGCGTTACGCATGTCTTGTTAGTAAAGAGTACGCAAGCGCTCTTCTGGGGATTTACCTTAAAACCATTTTCATCTGCCCATTTGGACAATTTGTTTATTACAAGCTGCACTTGTCGTTCGCAGATGGCAATATTGCATGACTTGAAGGCTATCTGCACATCGTCGACATAAACAGAATAAAACATAGTGCGTGGGATGACTGTGTGCAGGGAACTCATTTTTACGATAAATAGTGTGCAACTAAGCACGCCCCCTTGTGGCACACCGGTCTCTTGGGTGAATGACTTAGAAAGAGCGTTACCCACTCTTACGCGGAATGTGCGATTCGATAGGTAACTTTCGATTGTGTTTAACATGTTGCCACGGACACCCATCGCAGAGAGATCTCGGAGAATGCCGTAGCGCCATGTTGTATCGTAAGCTTTCTCTAGGTCAAGAAACACTGAAAGACAGAACTGTTTATGTATAAATGCATCCCTGATATAAGATTCAATGCGAACAAGGTGGTCTGTTGTGGACATACCTTCCCTGAAACCGCACTGGAAGGGGTCTAGGATTTTGCCACTTTCAAGCACAAAGATCAAGCGCCGGTTTATCATTTTTTCAAATAACTTGCAAATACAGCTTGTCAATGCTATTGGTCTATAACTACTGGGTAAGGATGGGTCCTTGCCTTGTTTATGTATAGGGATGATCACACTTTCCTTCCACGAAGATGGAATGTAACCAGCTGCGTACATGGCATTGAAAAGACTTAATAGTGTTTTTAGGGTTTCAGGGTGCATGTGCTTAATCATTTCGTACAGGATGCGATCGCCACCTGGTGCAGAGTCATTGCAACAGTTGAGAGATGCCTTAAGTTCAGCGAGAGAAAACGGTCGATTGTATGTATCATTTGGCGCACATTTACGTTCGAGGGGCTGTCGTTCTGCGCTTTGTTTGAACTTCAAGAACTGTTTTGTGTAGTGTGATGCACTGGAGATGTGTTCAAAATGTTCACCCAGGAAGTCAGCCTGCTCTTCCAGGCTATCACTTTCTGTGTTTACCAAGGAGAGTGATTTTGTGTGACGTCCTTTTAATGCGTTTACTCTGTTCCACACTTTTCTCTCGTCTGTATAGGAATTCATACTGCAAAGATACTGTTCCCAACTATCTCTCTTAGCACGTCGACGTGTTCTTCTGCCTTGGGATTTTGCCTGTTTGAAATTTATGAGGTTTTCGGCAGTTGGAGAGTCGCGAAGCAATCCCCAAGCCTTGTTTTGTTCTTTCCGCGCCTTTCTACAATCGTCGTTCCACCATGGGATGCGACGGTTTTTGGCTAGCCCGTTAGTTGTTGGATTGATTTTGTGGCAGCCTTTATTATGAAACCTGTAAAGTAGGCCACAGCATCGTCTATGTTAAAGCCAGCAATGTCATCCTCAGCTAAATATGTTATTTCTCTAAAGAGGACCCAGTTTGCTGATTCAACATTCCATCTGGGAACATGTGGAGAGCATTCAGCCTGTTTTGTTACATTTATGACGATTGGGAAGTGGCCACTTCCGTAGGGGTTCTTAATAATGTTCCAATCAAGGTAAGGTATTAGTGTACTGGATATTATGCTCAAGTCTATTGAGGAGTAGGTTTTGTGCGCAACGCTATAGTACGCCGGCTCCTTCTTATTGAGTAGACATGCATCCGAGGAAAAAAGAAAATTTTCTATTAAACGCCCTATTCCGTCACAACGGCTGTCTCCCCACAAAGTGTTATGCGCGTTTAAATCCCCGACAACTATGTATGGCTCCGGAAGTTCATCAATGTAGTTTTGAAATTCTGTTTTCTGGAGTTGATAATTCGGAGGGATGTATATACAGCTAATAGTAATTAATTTATTTAACAACACCGCGCGAACAGCAACTACCTCTAAGGACGTACGGAGTTTTAGTTCTCGGCAGGCAACAACTCTGTCCACTAGGATAGCCACACCACCGGATGACACGGCCGTGTCATCGCGGTGTTTACGATAAATAGCATATTCTCGGAGGAAGTTTGTTTGCGTGTGTTTCAGGTGTGTTTCTTGAACACACAGCACCTTTGGATTATATTTATGTAGGTGTTCTTTGATGTCATCGAGGTTGTGGAGGAGTCCTCGGACATTCCACTGTAATATTTGTGTGTCCATTTTGAATGTGTTTTTGGCCTGTGCGTTCAAGAATATAAAGTTAGCTCACGGGCCCTTTCCAGGTGCCGTGACACGAGATTTTTCTTTTTTGGAGCGGTCGATGAAATCGCGCCGCTCCTTAGGCGCTGGCTGCGCCCTCACGCTTGGTGTTGTGTCCATGTCCTCTTGCGAAGCGCTGGACACGCGCTCTTGCGAGCGGTTGGTTTGACGTGAAAGCCTCGTCTCGAGGGACGAGGCCCTGGAGGCCACCAGCTCGGAGGTCGATGGACCCTTGTTCTGAGATGGCGGAGCAGCGCTAGCTGCAACCGCCAAGGGGGCGGATGGCGCCACCGCCGGCTCACGTTGTGTGGGCCAAACAGTCGCCGGAGGCCGTTGTGGCGCTGCCCCCTGACGCGCCACGTCGGCAAAGGTGTTCTTTGGCAGGTACACTACCCGCCTGCGTGCCTCTTTGAACGATATGATTTCCTATGCTTTGATTGTCACGATTTCTTTTTCTTTTCTCCAGGATGGGCATGATCGCGAGTATGCGGGGTGCTCCCCATCACAGTTCACGCAGTGTGGAGTATTCTCACAATTTTCAGATGGGTGTTCTTGGGCACTACATTTAGCACAAGTCTTGCGGCCTCGGCAGTTCTGTGAACTGTGGCCAAATCTTTGGCAATTAAAGCATCGGAGAGGATTGGGGATGTACGGTCTGACACGGATCTTTAGGTATCCAGTCTCAATGGTCTCGGGCAGCATACTTGTTCCGAAAGTTAGAATTAGGTGCTTTGTTTCAATCTCTTTTCCATCGCGCCTCATCTTAATTCCCTTGACATTGATCACATTTTGATCACTCCAGCCCTCTAGTAGTTCAGCTTCCGAAAGTTCCATAAGATCAGCATCAGAAACGACTCCACGAGTTGTGTTCATAGTGCGGTGCGGTGTGACTGTCACTGGGAGATCCCAGAATGACACTAGATTTGACAGTTTTTCGTGTTGTTTCTTTTCGCGGAGTTCCAGAAGGAGATCAACGCTTGCCAACCTGGAAACTTTATAACCTGGACCAAAAGCTTCAGTCAATGTTTTTGCAACCAGAAAAGGTGAGATCATTTTCGCTGCCTTTTCTTTTTTCTCAGAATGGATTACATGAAATCGAGGAAAATTCTCAGTATTTCGGCCAAAAAACTTGAAAACTTCTTCGGTGCGCCCTCGTTTCAGACGGCGATCAGGGGGTGGGGGGAATGAACTTTCCATAAGTATAGGTGAATGTTTCGGCAGCGACGCCAGCCACCTACCATGGAGCCTAACGAGGGGACGCTGCAGAGCCTGGAAAACATAGGTCCTGCAAACGCCAGCTGTACGCCGCCACTATAACCAGATATGGAATATCCAACGTTGGCTACCCACACAAGGTTAACCCTCGCCGCCAGGAATGTTGGAAGTAAATGGAAGAGAAAAGGAGACAGGAAAGATTGAAAGTGGGGGAGAAAGACGAAGATTGAAGAGAAGAACAGGAAAAGGCGACTGCCGATTTCCCCCGGGTGGGTCAGTCCGGGGGTGCCGTCTACGTGAAGCAGAGGCCAAAGAGGTGTGTTGCCTCCGCCGGGGGGCCATAAAGGTCCAAACACCCGGCAATGGCCCAACCCCCAGGATCCTCTTTTCCCCGGACACGGCTAAGCCGCGCACGGCTACACGCGGGAGGGTCCAACCCTCGTGTGCTCGGGTACGTGGTGGCGCAACTCACCAAACGCCTGCTTGCGCAGACGCCCCTGCGGGGGCGAACGTGTCCTGATAACGCATCGCGTTCCACTCTTTAGGCGATGCTTAAGCTTCCTCCAATATTTCTCTTACTCATATCTTCGGAACCAACGAATCGTGGATGAAAATCAAAGCAGAAATGATCAATCCATTTATGTAATATGTTGCAGATCCCTCAGTTATCCAGCAGCTAGAGACATTTCGAATGGGTCTCACGCATCCTCTATCGGGCTCGAGTGTTCCCCCTCTAAGTCCATGCTCTTCCTAATTAGACCAAAATCTGCCACTAACTTGGGCATCCAAATCACTTTACAAGGATCTCCTATCCCCCTCACTCCCATCCTGCGCATCGTTGGCCTCTACCTGCAGGATTCTGGACGCAATGTCCATACCCTTAAAACAATCAAGACCTCCACGCAATCAGTGTTGCAGCTTCTACGCCGCGTATATTCCCTGCACAAGGGTTTAGACGAAGCAGACAACATGAAAGTTGTACATGCTTTTACGCTTAGCCGCATTCTGTACGCCACCCCATGTCTCAAGCTGAACCGCACGGAAACCGAACGTGGGAACACCATGATCCGCATTGCAACTAAGGCAGCCCTAAACCTACCCCGCAGCACTTGCACAGCCAAACTCCTTGCACTAGGCATGCAATACACGCTTCCTGAAATAGTTGAGGCGCACCTTCAGACGCCGAACTTAAGACTTGCCGCGAGCGCTACTGGCCGCCATATCCTCGTCTCCTTTCGCATAAACATACCCGCTAATCATTCAACCCCTAAAGCCATTCCTTGACACATCCATACCCCCCTCGTAGTTAAAACCCTTCCTTGAAACGTCCATCCCCAGCATCATATTTGTCGCCGCGTAGCTCACGCAAATGCCCTCCACAAGTATTACGAACAAGTCGAGAATGCCTGTTGGGTACGTGCCGCATGTACAACGCATGAAGCTGGAGCAGTTGCTTACAATTCAGCCCTACCCCGACCACTTACTCACCATCTTCCTTTAAGCTCTACATCTGAGGAGGCAGAGGAGACCGTCATCGCCTTAACCCTTGCACATTCGCATGCTGAATACATCTTTAGCGATTTCAAGACAGATCTGTCCAACTTTGCCAGAGCACGATTCACACCCCTGCCTGGCACTTGTTGAACCCCCGCCCCACCCAGAATTTACCACACAGAGTAGAGCTGCGGTGGGTGCCGGCTCACTCTGGCAACCCCGGAAACGAGGCTGCCGATAAATTGGCCCGAGGTTTGATTTGCCGGGCTCAGGACAGCCTCGATCCGGGATTCTCGAGAGAGCGGGCGCACAGCTTTGCAGAGCTTATGCAAGTAACCCGTTTGCACCGTCGGACTTACCCTTCTCCCCACCCCTCCCTTGCCCACTACCAACAGGTCCTCTGGGGACGCCTCCAGACCCTCGCTCTCCCATCCCCTCAGCTGCTATCCCACTACTGTGGCACCTCCCCTACATGCTCCCTATGCGGCGACCCTCACGCCACACTCTCCCACATCCTTTTTGGCTCCCCTGCTGATCCTCCCCTGCAGGGACAGCCCGCCATCTCCAGCTGGGAGGACTGCGAGGTCCTGGTGCCGTCTACGGACCCGACATCGCAGCTTGTTGCGGTGTCTCGGGCCGCCGACGTCATGATCAAAAGGAACATGACCGTCTCGACGTAGTCTGGGACCGTGCGGTGGTCCAGGTACTTAGAGGAGTCCAAACTCACTTGCTACAAATAAAATTTTTCTGTCTGTTTGTCTGTCTGTCGAATGAGTACCGCCGTCGCACAGTCTCCACGTAACGATCATAATGAGTACCGAACTAGGCCTCGTGGGAGGATATCGTCGTTTAGTTTCTCATGTCATGATTCTCCAGAGAAGACGATGCACAAACGCATGCCTAGCATGATGATGACTACCGCAAAGCCACCTTAATCATCTACGCTTTCGACGCGCCGCAGGAATCAGGCCACTGAACCATACGGCGCGTTCACACCGTCGTCTTGTACGCGCGGGCCACCACCGGGTTTGGCGTCCTGTGACACTTCCACTGCTCAGACAACGGCGCATCTCAAGCGCAAATATTATTTATTCTCCTGAAACGAACCCGGCTTGCTATCCAACAATACGTGAGAAGGAAACCATCAACTGCATGTGCTCTTTCCACTAGGTTGGCAGTGAAGTTTCAGCAGCGACGGATGAGCCATGTGCACTAGGAGACGAAACCACTTTGCAACACAGAAAATTTCTTCTGTGTACAACACCTCATGGAACCGCTGCCACTGCAGAAGCGTCGCAAAACCTAAGTGTCACACTCGGCCATATTACAAAGCACCCATTCATCAAGTCATCGCAGCATCCTCAGAAGAGCCTTCTGAGAAACCTCGCACACTCCACCCTTTACTAGAAAAGTCTCACAAACAGGAGCAGTGTACAAGCTACATATTCGTCTCCATGTGGATTTGCGCAAGTAATCAAAGGCATAATCCGATAGATACGCTACCTCAACAACTGTCGCAACAAACCACAAAGATGAACAACTTCAGCGACCTTGATGACAACATCGAAATAGACGACGACAATGAGCGTCACCGAAAGCACAGATGCGACAAGAAAGGTGTCAACGAGCAAGCCCACTCTACAGAAGGCGAACTCAACGAATACAACGTTTTACCAGAAAGAAGCGTCACCGACGAGGTCTTTGGCAGCGATCACGTCTTGCCTACCCGGACAATCTCAACGGCGACGCCACACAATACGACGGAAAGGACACAGACCATTTTCCAGCCAGCTCATCCAATGGACCTTCAAACGAGAGGCAGCACATGTCTACCGGTCTTGACAACAGGACCTAGGCCAGCAGAACATAACATATCACAGTCATGGAACAAGTATGGGCTACACAAAATACCATTTGGTCCCTAAAGGCGTCAACAAGAAGCCCTTCGGTCGATGTTTTCATTTGCGACCAGGGCACAAGCTGTGACACTAGCTATATTCATATGTGGGGCGCCCATGTGTCGCCCGGAACGCTTCAGCGAGTCTCGCCCACCAGAGCTATGCTATACGTCATCGGATAGCTGCATTTTTCTATGAAGTTGATGAGGTTGAAGAATTACTTAGGACAATGGAGTAACTGCACATTTTTCGTTTTCATTTATCAGCCTCTAGTTGTTTCCTTATTGATTGTTTGTTGCTCGCTCTCTAGGGGGAGGTGGAAAATGTAACGGTGTACAGAAAGACAGCCGATGGAAGGCAAGGAAGACGAAGAAATAGGCAGTGTTCGGGTGACCATGTTTCACTCCGCCCGTAACGTCCTGCTCGCGTCACATATATATTGCCACCTAGCGTTTTTGGGACAAAGGGTACGGAGAAGACAAGAAAGTAGAGGATCGGAATGAACGGTTCTTAGACAGGACAAAACCACCTTATCATCTTGTTCACATTATCGTCCAACCGCGTGACAAAACTGGTGGAGGAACTGGGTACAACGATGACGACGCATCCCATGCACAAGACCCCGTCTGGCAGCGGGAACACGAGTCCTACGCCCGTGAGCACCCCATTTCACAGAGCAAGTCGTCGAGAACGAGGCTTACTACCAGAGACACCAAGACATCCTACCATGGCGTCGCCTCAAATCACCACGGAAGTTCCGACGACTCCGACCTACTGTACCCTTCAGAACCCGCCGTCGCCCCCTGCCTATCACGGAGATTTATAGGAGGACCTGGATGACTGGCTGAGTGAGCTTGCCCGTGTCGCTGCGTTCAACTGCTGGGATGACGCCACAAAACTCCTGAACCTATACTGCAGCTTAAAGAACACCGCCCGCAAGTGGTTCCAAAATACAGAATACGTGTTAACATCCAAGCGTGAATTCCGACATCATCTTCTGAAGTGCTACAGGAACACCGACCGCCACGAACGCGCTGAGCGTGAACTAGAATCCCGCGTTCAGGTGCCGAATGAGGCCGGGACCATGCACGTCGAGGATATGACTCGACTTTTCAAATGACCGGATCCTGCTATGCCAGAGGACAAAAAGTTACGCCACCTGATGTGCGGTGTGAATGAGCAACATTTTGCTGGTCTGGTGCGAAGCCCTGCAAGAAGGGTGGCCGAGTTCCTCACTGAAGCTGTGACGATAGAGAAAACCCTTCATGAGCGGTCTGTCCTCTTCGATAGGCAGGTGAATGCCGCATCAGCTCCCGAATTGTTGGCCACCTGCGGGAGCAGCAACACCCAATTGGTTCGCCAAATAGTTCGCTCTGTCGTCTGCGAATAAATGGAGAGGCTCTACGGAGTGAGACAGCCTGTTGTCTGATCCATCGCCAGTGCAATTCGCGATGAGGTTCAGCAAGCACTGCACAGCCACCGATACCCACTGATGCCCAACGTGGTGCCCGCTGATGCGGGACTGGCCCGCACATTCGCATATATTCAGTTCCGTACGTATGCGGAATGCTTGCGAAACTCCATGCTTGTTTCTCACCCTGCAGACTCAATTCAGATGACGCCGCCAGGCGAGATTCACGCAGCACACGCTCGCTTGAATGTCGACCGTCGCCCTGAATCCCCGCGGAAGTTTGATCTCTGGCGTATGTCGGACAGACGACCCCTCTGCTACCATTGACGTGACCGGTGAGGCCGGTCACGTCTATCGCGAGTGTCTGTATCGACAACTTGGGCTGCGTGGTTTCTCCATCAACTCGCCTCGTCCTCAGGTTGGCCAGAGGCCAAGGGAAATTGAAGAGCATCTGGCCCAGCAACGGGTACCTTTCACACGACGTCAATCGCGGTCACCGTCTCCGAGGCGACGTGCACCCATTCGAACCCGTTTCGGAGCGACGCCAAAGGGACGCTCGCCAAGCTCCCATCGGGAAAAATGAATGCAGCAGCCTTCGGGGGCGAGGTCGCTGGGACTCAAAGTTGCGGAAGACTTCCCATCGACGCTTGCACGGAATGTCGCAGATTCACCGAAAACAGCAGGCTCTACGCGTAAGGAGGATATCACATGGGTCGCCTCCCCGTATGAGGGCAGTGGCTGAGAATCGCTGGTTACGCCATCTGAACTTGGCGACCCAGTCTCGCTTGACATACCTGTGCTGATAGATTGTCTACAGGTCAGCGCATTGGTGGACACAGGTGCAGAATATTCAATGATTAGAGGGAAATTGGCAACGATTCTTAAGAAAGTTATGACCCCTTGGAATGGAAGGCGCATTCTCACAGCTGGAGGCAATGTTGTTATTCCGCTGGGCCGCTGTACTGCAAGAGTTAAAACTCGTGCGTCAACTTTTGTAGTCAACAGCCTCGTCCTCCCAGAATGTTCGCGTCAACTCATCCTCGGTATCTACTTTCTTCGCGAGTACAGCGCAATTATAAATCTTCTTGAGCGCATGGTGACCTTCTCGACACTACGTGCCACAGAGCACGACGCCAATAGCTGTCGTAAACCTGCACTGCGTGTTTGTGACGACAGCGTGACATTGCCGCCACGAGCGACTATTGCAATTGAAGACACGTGCGAAAATCTCCGAGACGGGGACGCTGTCGCCAAAAGCAACGTCTCTCTTTTGCTGCTTGAAGGTGTATGCGCTGCCCAAATCCTGGTTCGTGTTCGTGACGGGCGGTCGCAAGTAGTCCTCACAAATTTCAACTACGAACACCGACATCTCACCCGAGGCACTACCGTCGCCTATGCAGGTCCTGTCGCCGACGTCGTAGAATGCTTCGCATCCGTGGAAATTAATGCTGATGACAATTTTATTGACCGCATCGACGTCAGTTCCAAGCTTTTGGACGAGATGAAGGCTGCACTTCACGACCTTCTAAAAGAATTTTAGTCTTGGTTGGCCTATTCGTCTCAAGTCCGCCAAATACCTCTCATCAAGCACCGAATAATTACCGAGGATGATGCTCGCCCTATCCGACAACATCCCTACCGTGTTTCTGCTAAAGAACGCGAGGCTATTCAAACGCAAGTAAAGGAGATGCTCGACGATGGAGTCATTCAACCATCCAGCAGCCCGTGGCCATCGCCAGTTTTTCTAGTGAAGAAGGAAGGAACGCTACGCTTCTGCGTGGATTACAGGAGGCTAAACAGCATCACAAAAAAAGATGTTTACCCGCTCCCTCGGATCGATGACTGTCTCGACAGGTTGCCGCACGCGAAGTATTTTTCATCCATTGATTTAAAAAATGGCTATTGGCAGATTGAAGTTGATGAGTGAGACCGAGAGAAGATGGCGTTTGTAACCCGAGACGGCCTTTATGAATTCCGAGTTCTTGCTTTCGGCCTCTGTTCTGCTCCAACCACTTTCCAGAGGATGATGGATACCGTTCTCGCTCGCTTGAAATGGCGAAGCAGCCTTGTAAACTTCGATGATGTAGTCATATTCTCTGACACCTTTGAGGGGGAGGAAGAAACTTTATTTAAGGCTAGCTCTAAGGCGCAGTAAAGAACAGCGCTTGCTCCGCTAAGGCCCGCTGGTGATCAGCCGAGTCCGAGGGAAACCAAGCCCTCCAGGAAGAACATCTGAAGGGCCTAAGGATGGTACTGGAAGCCATTCGCTAAGCTGAACTCACGCTGAAACCTCAAACATGTCATTTCGGCTATGAAGAGCTGAAATTCCTTGGAGATGTCATGAGTGCAGATAGACTTCGCCCCGATCTAGACAAAACTGCAGCAATCACCGCTTTTTCTGTTTCATCAGACAAAAGAGCAGTGCGACATTTCCTCGGCTTGTGCGCTTACTATCGTCCTTTTATTGCAAACTTTGCCAAAATAGCCGAACTGCTCATGCGAGAGAGAGAAACTTTAATGAATAAAATGAAATTTTAGGTCCCGTGGTTGGGGCCCCTAGTCCAGGGCTCCACTGGCACGAGCGGTTCGCTGGGGCTTGGTCCAGGAGAGCCAGTTGGCTGTCCTGGTCCTCGTCCGCAAGCCGCGCCTCCCACTGCCTGTTAAAATCTTGTGTTTTTAGTAGCGTGGAGTTTATATGTTTCGGTCTGTTTGGGCATATCCACGTGATGTACGGTAACGTTGGCGTGTCCCCGCACCACGGGAATTCGTCAGTGTATCGTGTATGTAGGTTTGGGTATGTGTGTGTTTGAAGTCGGCGCCAATTCCTCGCCTGTTGACTGTTTAACTTAGGGTGAGGGCGTCCATATTGCCTCCGCTCCTGTCTTTGGTGTTCGAGGATGTCGCGCGGTGTAGAAGGAGGCTCGTCACTGGGTCGGTCCGCTGCTCGGATGCTTAGTACACGAGCTAGCCGGTCCCCCCTTGTGTTGCCCTCCATGCCCTCGTGTGCGGGGCATCAAGTGAGGTTGTGGAATCCGGTAATTTGACTCCCTAGAACTTTTAGTACTAAGCGCGGCGCCGTCCCGGAGAGATACAGGCGGCAGGCGGTTTGTGAGTCCGTGAGTATGGCAGCAGATACGTCCCTATTCTCCGCGTCCGTAATTGCAAGTGCAATCGCTGCGGCTTCTGCTGTGCTCGTAGATTTTGCCCTGAGCGATGCAGCTATCACCCGATTTTGGTTCGTGGCTACCACCGTATACTTGTCCCTGTCCGTTTGACTCGCGTCTGTGTAGTACACGTCCGGTTGTCCTCTAAATCTCTGGTGCAATGTTCTCGCTCGGGCCTTCCGGCGCCCTGCATGATATCTCGGACTCATATTCTTCGGAATTGGGGACACCATTATGTCCTTCCTGACTTCCTGGGTCATCTGCACTGTCTCTTCTGCACTGAACTGGGGGTGGAGGGCAAAGTCCAGTTTGGTTAATGTGGCCCGACCCTGCGTTGATGCGCACAGCCGTTCCTTTCGCGCGATGAGGGTGGCCGTCGCATATTCCTCGAAGGTATTGTGGATTCCTAATTTGTCGAAACGTTCTGTACTGGTATTATCTGGGAGCCCCAGAGCAGCTTTAAATGCCGGCCGAATGATCCCTTCAAGCTGTTTGAGCTCCTGTTTGGTAATGCTTTGGAAGGGGAGTGCATACGTTATCCTACTGATGACAAAGGCGTGTGCCAGTCGGATCGTTTCTTCTTCCGAGAAGCCCTCGCGGGTTCGCGTAACCCTACGGATCATCTTGGCTACGTTTTGTTTAGTACCTTTGAGGAGGCGGAGCGTGTGCGCTACTCCGGCCGTTTGTTGGATCCATAATCCCAGGACGCGGAGTTTATCCACCTCTCTTACACGCCCCCCGTCCAAGAAAAGTTTGGAACTCGAACGATTATCTCGTCTCGCGTATACTTCGCTCTTATACGAATAAATTCGGACTTCTCTGGGGCACATGTCATGCGGGCGCCTTGGGTGAAGGTCTCGACCTGTTGGATGGCCCACTGGAGAAGCTCCTGCTTATCCCCGTAGGATCCCCGATTTGCCCACAGCGTAATATCGTCAGCGTAAATGGCGCTCCCTAGGGCTTCCTTCGCATCCAACTCTAGTGCGAGTCTACGCATTCCCAGATTAAATAGGAGAGGGTAACAGTATGGACCCTTGCGGGGTTCCTCAATCGGGAACTGCAAAGGGTTTCGACCTAGTTGAGCCCAGACCGATGGTGGCCGTACGGTTTCTCAGAAAGCTGCGTACATACTGGTAAATGCGCGGCCCGCAACCTACTGATTTTAGTCTTTTCAGTATTGCATTGTGGGAAATCGTATCAAACGCCTTTTTTACGTCGAGAGCGAGCACAATGCTGTCTTCGGAACCCCTTACCGGGTGCAGAAAATCCTGCTGAAGCATCAGAAAAACGTCATGTGCCGACACATCTGGACGAAATCCGAACATGTTTGTGGGAAAAAGATTGTTGCTTTCTATGTAGCGCGATAACCGGGTCTGGATCACCTTTTCAAAGAGCTTTCCGGCACACGATGTTAGCGATATAGGTCGTAGGTTTCGAATATCTCGGGGCTTCCCCGGTTTTGGAATAAAGATGATTTTTGCTTCCCTCCATTCAGCAGGTAGTTCTCCCTGATCCACCCATAAATTCTCGTTAAAGTATTCAGTTAACTGCTCCATGGTTTCGTCGCTCAAGTTTCGAATCATGGCGTTAGTAATCTGATCGGGCCCTGGCGCCGTGTTTCTTTTGAAGGACTGCGCCGCGGCATAAACCTCCGCCGTAGCTATCGGTGCGTCCAGATTCGGGGTTGTTCCGGCCCCGTATAGCTACCGCAGCGGCTCGCCTCTTTGGAATTCGTACCTACATAAATATGCTTTAAGTGATCAATGAGTTCCTCGTCGTTGCCCTTAAATTCATTCTCCAGTAGCTTGAGCGTCGTGTGCGCTGCTCTTGGTTCCCCCGGGATTCATCATGCTGCGGAGAATGTGCCATGTCTTTTTGGTACTGAGGGTCCCCCTAAAGGAATCGCCGAGCTGGCGCCAGTTACCGTCTCATAATTCCTGCGCGTACGTGTTCGCCTCCTGAGCTAACTGAGCAATGCGGATTTTAAGCTTCCTGCTTAACCTCTGCCTTTTCCATCTCTTGGTGAGGCTACGGCGGGCCTCCCATAAATGTAGCAGGTGCCTGTCCACTACCGGGGTGTCTCGCGTTGTGTCTACAACCTTCGTCACACCCGCCAGCGTGTTGAGAAGCTGCTGCGCCCAGATTCCGACGTTCGTCATCGGACCTGTGCTGCCCTGGCGATCACGATATTTCGTCCAATCTGTCAGTGTGGCCTGCGCAACCTTGCGTCTTATACGGGACGAGCTTACCGAAAGGCTGAGGATATAGTGGTCATTTCCAAGGTTGTCCCCTAGATTTGTCCACGTTATCTCATCCGCTTGGTTCGTAAAGGTTAAGTCCGGTGAGGTATCTTTCGAGACGCTATTACCAATTCTGGTGGGTTCATCAAGACGAGTTAACAGGGTTAAATCGTACCTCTCCGTCAAATCCAGCAAAAGTTTTCCATTTGGAGAGTCCGCCGCGTATACCCATTCGGAGTGTTGCGCATTGAAGTCCCCTAAAACCAAGACTCTGTCCCGCCTAGACGCTAAACGCATCACTGCGGAAACCACATCCTCAAAGTCCGCCAGTCTGTCTCTGGGAGGGCTATATATGTTTACTATCACTGTTTTCGGCTTGCCGTGCTTATGTGGCCATATCGTGATTATTTGATGTTGTATAATCTCCCCATGAATATATTCTACACTTAGGGCGACACCATTTTTGGCGAAAGTGGTGACCTGTGGGCAATCGGGATGGGTGTACAAGTCGTACCCTTTAAGATTTCTCTTGTGCTTTCCTATTTCTTGCAAACAAATGATATCCGGAGGAATAGGCACCGACTACATATAATGTATGAAATTAGCGTGTTTAGTACGAAACGTGCAGCAGTTCCACTGCCACACCTCAAGACTTTCTGCGACACGTGTTCCTAGTTTAGCCATAGATGGTACAATCGCTGTCAGTCGCATCCATACCCTTTAGTCCCCGCGTCGGCGCTCCCGGGCTTACGCTCGTGCGCTTGCGGAGTCCCGCGCGAACTGACGCAATAGAGTCATCGACATGTCGTTTGAGCGTGTGAACCTCCGCGTCTCTGCTGAGGTTCACACTCTGAATAGTCTCTGCGCATTTTGGGCTACCTGGTCTAGCGTCGTCGTCGGCGAGCTAGTTTCAGCCTGTGTGTGCGCTGTCGCTGTGATCACCTGCCTGTTTGTGTCGGCCTGTGTGCGTGCATTTGTATTGTTGTGAGCAACCGATCTTCGAAATCCTCAAACTCGGCTCTTAGTTCCGCCAAGCTATTCTTGAGGGCACGGTTCTCCTCCACTATTTTGAGATATTCGGGGTTCTGTGTAATGGGCGTCGGAGCCTTTTTGGGCGAGTTTGGTTTGGCAGTGTGAGACGCGACTTGTGCCCAGCTCACTTGATTATTTTGTGACTTGCTCTGTGCCAGCGGGCCTTTTGCGGCCTTGGCGCTGTCTTCCATCTGGATGGGATGTTGCTGCTGTTGGTTGCACGGTCGCGACTGGGACCTTGGTCGTGGTTGCACTACAGGTTGCCCGGACCAGGTCCGCTCCCTGGACCTCGAACGATAACAGCTGCGTCGATGTTCAGACAAGAGTCTGCTCACGCGACTCACTCGAAATGATGTACCTTTTGCCTGGACCACAAAGCAAGAGACAGCTTTCGCAGAGCTATGACAGCGCATGCAGACAGCACCTGTACTCTCGTATTTTGATGAGGAGGTAGATACAGAGGTGCACAAAGATGCCAGCAACGTCGGAATTACGGCCGTGTTAAGCACGTCATAACTTACGCCAGTCGTACACTCTTTCGAGCCGAAGCCAGCTACTCTACTTCAGAGAAAGAATTTCTCGCAGTCGTATGGGCAACGCCAAATTCCGACCTTACATCTACGGCCGTACATTTAAAGCGGTGACTGATCACCAGACACTGTGCTAGCTGGCAAATCACAGAGATCCGTCTCGTCATCTTGCTCGGTGGACTTTGCATTTGCAGGAGTTTGACATTACGATTGTGTAGAGTTGCTGGCGCAAACACGAAGACGCCAATGTGATTTTCCGCGCACCTGCGGGACACCCTGCTCTCAGCTCCGAGGATGACCATTGTTTCCTCGGGGCCGTTTCTGATTCTGACTTGCCGTCCAAGCAGCGATCATACAAAGAATTACAGCTTGTTATCGACTACTTGGAGGCTCAAAGATCTCAACTTTATCGGCATATTGCTCACGAGTTACCCACCTTTTCTCTCAGAAGCGGCATGCTGTAAAAGAAAAATGCCCGTGTCAGTGACAAAGCCTTTCTCCTCGTGCCTACTGCCATGCGTGACGACATCCTCTTTGCATGCCACGACAAAACCACGTCAAGACACTTGGGCTATTCGCGGACTCTAGCCCGAGTGCGCCAGCAGTACTTCTGGCTATGTGAAAGGCTGCCGCGAGTGTCAGCGCCGCAAGAAACTACCTGTGAAACCTGTGGCTCTACTTCCAACCAATTTCAGCACCTAAGACACCGTTCGACCTCGCGGTAATGGACCTTCTAGGACAGTTCCTATTGTCCTCCACTGGAAACAAATGGATTATCTTTGCAACGGATTACCTCACTCTTTATGCCGAGACAAGAAGTGTCCCGCAGCACGGATTCTGAAGTCGCGAAGTTCTTCGCAGACCACATCGTCCTGCAGCATGGCGCCCCGTTGTGTGTGATCACGGACAGGTGGGCGCCCTTTACAGCACAAATGATGGAGGGCATTTTAAGGGTGGTGGCGTGAAGCAGAAGTAGAACACCCGGCCTCTAATCCGAAGGTGGTAAGCTCTAATCCTCCTCTGATCCACCACATTTTGAGGCAAGGAGTGGCGCCTGAGAGTGGCAAAAAATATCGCCGAGAGCTAGTGGGGCTATACTAGTCCAGGTGCGACCAAATTAGGAAGGCCCACTAAGCTTCAACAAAGTCACTCCCTCACCAGAACAGAAATTGTCCTCCCTGGTGCAGTATTTATCCGCTACCTGCCTCATGACTCCTACAAATAACCCACGTCCCTCAGTCCCCAGCGGCTGCGGAGCACCGCTGGGGACTGAGGATTGCCTGGGATATTATTGCCCTAAGTGAGGCTCGAAGAACGGATGAAGCTTATACTGTGCTGAATAACGGTGAGGTCTTCTGCTACAGCGGTCTGCCAGATAACGTAGAATTCAGAGTAGGATTTCTAGTTCATAAGGGCATAGCGGGAAACATTGATGAATTCTACAAAATTATTTAGAGGGTAGCAGTCGTAGTAATAAAGCTGAATAGGAGGTATATAATGATTGTAGGGCGTACAACCTCCAATCTCGATGATAAAGAAATAGAACAGTTTATGGAGATGTTGAGTTAGCAATGAGAAAGTTGCAAACCGAGTACACTGTAGTCATGGGCGACTTCAATGCAAAGTGGGGAAAAAGCATGCTGGTGAGCAAGCAATTGGCAGCTACAGCATGAATTCTAGGAACACTAGAGGAGAGATGGTAAAATTCACGGAAACACATAGGTTCCGAATAATGAATACCTTCTTCAGGAAGCGCAGCAGCAGGAAGTGGACCTGGCAAAGCCCTAATGGAGAAACCAGGAATGAAATAGATTTGCTAGTTGACATTAAGAGGAAAAAATGAAGCGGGGCCGGCCATGTAATTCGTAGGATGGATAACCGGTGGACCATTAGAGTTACAGAATGGATACCAACTGCAGTTGAGGACGGCAGAAAACTAGGTGGGGAGATGAAGTTAGGAAATTTGCAGGCGCAATTTGGAATCATCTGGCGCAAGACAGGCCTAATTGGAAATCACAGGGAGATACCTTCGTCCTGCAGTTGACATAAATAAAGGATAATGATGATGATGATTTGCAGACTGAGCTGCATGAGTCATCGAAAAACAACAGCCTACCATCGACAAACGAATGGATTGACGGAGAGGTTGAACAAAACCATAGCAGACTTGCTGTCAATGTACGTGGACGTGCAGCATAAAACGTCAGACAAGATTCTTCCGTACATCACGTTTGCCTACAATATGGCAATACAGGAAACAACACGATTCTCGCCTCTCCGTCTTGTTTACGGACGCAACGTGTAAACCATGCTCGACGCTATCCTTCCGTGCAACGAAACCGACGAACTTGCTCTAGACGCCGAGCCCTACGCTCAGTACGCCGAAGAAGCCCTCCAACTGGCTCGCGTAAACATCACTTACCAATAAGGTGCCGATTTACGACGTTACAACCTCCGCCGTCGAAACGTCACTTATCACTCCGGCGACTGAGTCTGGGTGTGGACCCCTATTCGACGTCCAGGCTTCTCTGAAAAACGTTTAAGCCGCTATTTTGGAGCGTACAAGCTTCTGAAACGTGTCAGTGACGTTACTTACGAGGTATTTCCTGACGGCGCCTTGCCTTCGCGTCGACAGCTTCGGCACGAAATCGTGTATGTCGTACGGCTCAAGCAGTGCGCCTCAAGCTCTTGTGCTGGTGCGGCATCGAGTCGGGGACTAATGGAGGGGGACTAATGTCACCTAGCGTTTTGGAGAGAAAATGCACGGCGAAGACGATAAAGTAGAGGATCCAACTGAACGGTTCTTAGTGAGAACAAAACCACCGTGTTATCTTGTTCACATTGGCGTTCAAACGCGCCAAAAACATATATATATATTGAAAGACGGAAGACGACCAGGAGCTTCAGTTTGGCGACTTCTGAACGGCCAGATGAAGACGCGAAAATTTGCCGCAAGTTGGTAGTAAACGCTGACCAGTTATTGAAGTCAGTTTCGTGGTTAAAATACCACGTCTTCGCAACGTGGGTCAGATAGAACGCGACGGTAGTCAACTTCTGTCTATCGGTCCACCCATTGGCCGAACTCACGCGGTTGTAGTTGTCGAGCCAGTCGTCGACAGTCTTCCCCGCGGAGACCCGCAAAGACTGGTGGATCACGATGAGGGGTGGTAATGGTGCACGATGTCAGTGCAGCCGATGTCGTAGGAGCAGGAGCGTCAGGGGTAGCGATAGTGCCGGCGGCCGACGCAGGGGTGGTCATAGTTGTGGGGGTGGCCGGGCGCAGGCGGCGAGCGGAACGTAGCTCCAGGTAGGGCAGGAACGCAGGAGGACGTCGGGATCTTGACGCGCCTCCACCACTTTGAAAGACGGAAGACGACCAGGACAGGCAGCACTGGCAGACCCGTTTATTCCACCGGCACGGCCGAGGCTCAAACACGAAGAAGAAGAGAAACAGGGATGATGATGGCTATATACAAATGAGAACGATGAAGTACGTGAAATGTGCTTACAATATATATATATATATATATATAGTTGTGGCTAAGGAAATCACGCTGGCCCCGGTTGTAAATGAAGGAAAGAGAGTACGACGTACGTTGGGTTTGCACAGTATATTTTGCTCACGTTCCGGCTGGTGGGCCAGCCTGGCACAAGGCGAGACATATGTATATATATATATTTATATAAAGTGTGTGGTGAGAAAGACCCGATTGTGGGATCGTATCCCGGCCGCGGCGGCCGCATTTCTTTGGGGGCAAAATGCAAGAACGCCCGTGTCCTGGTGTCCCGTCAAATATCCCGTGATGGTTAAACTTAATCCGGACTACCCGGAAGAAGGCGCACCTCATAATAAAATTGTGGTTTTGGCACATAAAAGTCCCGAATTTACTCAGAAAGAACTCGTGACTTTGATAAACACTGTGGAAGTTCTGCAAATAATATAGTGCATCGGCAATCCGTCACATGTTGTAGAAAGAGGAAACTGAGAAGGAAGGTCCATTTGCATCGACTACAATATCGCACGGAAGTCGTACCAAGAGCCGGGCGTCACCGCCACGTAGCAGCATTGTCCTTAATTGATCGTTTCAACAACGAAGCAAACTAAACTTTGAAACATCTGGAAAACGAAGGTACAAGCAGTAACTAACGACGCAAAGTTTCTTCTCGAAAACAACAGTGCGTGTTAGAAAATCGCAACACACACGAACAAAAAAAAACAAGTATATGTATCAGTAAGAACAGACGACTATATACATTCAATGTGGAGCCGCAATAGGTGCGTACTGGCGAAAACACAAATCCTGGTTAGTTTTCATTTGGGTTATTTCATTAATTTGAGCTATTTTCGATCAGCGTTGTCATTGGGAAACATGAAAAGACGTGCCTGGATGTTTATGACGATTACATTAAAATTTTGAATGTATATATAAGCGTTAGTGTTTCTAATCAGGACAATGACACATGCAACTAGGTTAATCGAGTTATAAATTAAGTGGTTTGTGCCATAGATATTCGCCTCAGCAACAAGGGTTCTGTAGTATCGTAATTTGGTTACATTTTATGGGATTTACAAAAATGTAAGTCACCTAAAGAAACACTCTCCCGTCTATTATCTAGCTACTATACAACAGATATTTAAAAAATGGCCGCATATCTGCTTGCTTCCCGGCAAATGACGTCGAAAGAAGATAGTCTTCTGCCGTCTCTGATAGTAATTTTGTGGGGCACTCCTAAATAGATTGTAACGAATTACGAAGATTGTACACTTTCATTTTTACAATTTTGACAGATATGATAGAAATATGTGTTATAAACAGTTCGAAAACAACAATTTTAGTTGCTTGCGGCATGCTAGCTAGCTCTTGAGTAGCTCTTTTTTTGAGCGTTCAATAGAAAGCCTGCAAAATATATTTCAAAATTTGGAAGACGCTTAAGCTTCGCGTTTAAAAGTGCAACGTGATATCATTCAAAGATCCCTGAATGCTTGGGATGCGTCCCGACAGGTGCAGTTTTCTTTTTTCTCCTCCTTCGCCTCTGCGCGCCGCTGCCATTTTACGCTGCCGAGGAGGCGAACGCCATCTGGAGGGTGTTTTTGCAAGTAACCGACCCTGGTGCGCCACTCTTGGTAGGGTAGAAATACCGGACAGGGGTTTGTGTTTGAGTTTTTTCGTAACAGAATTACGTTTTCTCGTATATTCAAGTTACAATCCCACGCTATTATGTCTGTAGGTTTTAGTTAAGTCGTACTTTACAATTTTTATCGCAGATTTTACTTTGAGAAATTAAATTTTGTTCACTATTGCTTCTGCGCCACGTGGAGGGCCTGCGTGGTCGGGATTACTTTCTCTGCCACCAATGCCGGCGCGTCCACGTCCACACCGACGCCGGATTTTCTGCCACACGGGGCCCATAACGCTATCGCGTTAAAAAAGTAGACAACAGCTCACTCCGAGAAACTCTCGCCTTTCACGAAGGACACTACCACCGCGTCATAATGCTCTCACGTGAGAAGAAGCCGTGCTATGGCGGAAACTCCAAACAAATAGATATTGTCACGTAGTAGTGACGGAAGAGAAAACAGTCGCAAAACTGTGTATAACGAAAGTGGTTGTTTATTGGGCGAACCTGTGCCCACAAAAGCAAGCTACACTCGAAGCACAACGATAGCGGCAAACACAGTCGGCGATCGTCGAAAATCTGATCAGCGGCGAAACACGTCGGCTTTTATACCTGAGTCATCGGAGGTTCCAGATTAATCCCTGATGCCCACGTGTCTTCCAGAAAGTTCTAGACAATTCGCGTCGGCCATACAATCAGATAACATAAGCGTCGGTGAAAACAGGCAACGGAAAGAAGCATCGATAACGTTCTAGAAACTACCGATACAGGTGCGTCCTGCGCCGAGCGATAACGTTTAACATTTGTTAGTCGGTAGAAAGCGGCCGCCGGTGAAACATGTATACGTGTCAATACCCTCCCCTTAAAAAGCATCGTCCCGATGCTACAAACACGAAAGCGAAAACAAAACCACGCTTCATAAACAAAACAAAAAACAATAACAAAATAACAAAGTACCTAACGTCGTCAGCGGGCGTAGAAAGGCTTAAGACGCACCACATGGATGACTTCAGGTCGTGCCCGGCGCCGCTGTGATTGCGAAATGCCGTCTGGCACGACCTCATAGTCCAGTGCGCCAATACATCGGATTATCTTATATGGTCCGAAATAGCGACGCAACAGTTTCTCGCTAAGTCCTCGTCGGCGTATCGGAGTCCAGACCCAAACACGGTCGCCAGTTTGGTACTCGACGTAGCGTCGTCGAAGATTGTAGTGTCGGCTGTCGGTCCTCTGCTGGTTCTTGATGTGCAGGCGGGCGAGCTGTCGACCTTCTTCGGCACGCTGCAAATAAGTGGCAACGTCGAGATTTTCTTCGTCAGCGACGTCCGGTAGCATGGCGTCAAGCGTCGTTGCCGGGTTCCTTCCGTAGACCAGGTTGAACGGTGCCATGTGCGTCGTTTCTTGCACGGCCGTGTTGTATGCGAAGGTCACGTACGGAAGGATGGCATCCCACGTCTTGTGTTCGACGTCGACGTACATTGCCAGCATGTCGGCGATGGTCTTATTTAGGCGCTCGGTGAGGCCATTCGTCTGCGGGTGGTAGGCAGTGGTGCGGCGATGGCTTGTCTGGCTGTATCGCAGGATGGCTTGAGTTAGTTCTGTCGTAAAGGCCGTGCCTCTGTCAGTGATGAGGACGTCTGGGACACCGTGACGCAGGAGGATGTTCTCAACGAAGTATCGGGCTACCTTGGCGGCACTGCCTTTGGGCAAGGCTTTTGTTTCGGCGTAGAGGGTGAGGTAGTCCGTAGCGATGACGATCCATTTATTCCCGGACGTCGACGTCGGAAAAGGCCCCAGTAAGTCCATCCCGATCTGCTGGAACGGTCGGCGAGGTGGCTCGATTGGCTGTAAAAGTCCGGCTGGTCTTGTCGGCAGTGTTTTGCGTCGCTGACAGTCTCGGCATGTCCTTACGTAATGGGCGACGTCGGTAGAGAGGCGAGGCCAGTAGTATTTTTCTTGTATCCTCGCGAGAGTGCAGGAAAAACCGGTATGTCCAGCCGTTGGGTCGTCATGGAGAGCTTGCAGAACCTCTGGACGCAATGCTGAGGGTACCACGAGGAGGTAGTTGGCTCGGAGAGGCGAGAAGTTCTTCTTTAGGAGAATGTCGTTTTGCAAGAAGGACGACGCCAATCCTCGCCTGAACACCTTCGGCACAATGACGGTCTTGCCTTCCAGGTAGTCTACAAGGCTCCTTAGTTCCGGGTCGGCTCGCCGCTGTTCCGCGAATTCGGCGGCACTGATGGGTCCCAAGAAAGTGTTGTCATCCTGGTCGTCTTGTGGCGGCGGTTCGACGGGGGCGCGAGACAAACAATCGGCGTCAGCGTGCTTTCGCCCGGATTTGTAAACGACGGTGATGTCGAATGCTTGAAGTCTCAGGCTCCATCGTGCGAGGTGACCTGAAGGATCCTTCAAGTTAGCTAGCCAACACAAGGCGTGGTGGTCGCTTACAACTTTAAAGGGCCTGCCATAGAGGTAGGGAAGAAACTTTCATGTAGCCCAGATGATGGCGAGGCACTCCTTTTCTGTTGCGGAATAATTTGCTTCCGCCTTCGATAGCGACCGGCTAGCGTAACTTACAACCCTTTCTAGTCCGTCAGTCCTCTGCACAAGCACGGCGCCGAGTCCTACGCTGCTTGCGTCGGTGCGGACTTCGGTATCGGCATTTTCGTCGAAATGCGCAAGTATTGGCGGCGATTGCAGGCCTCGCTTCAGTTCTTCAAATGCTTCGACTTGCGGCGTCTCCCACTTGAACTCGACGTCGGCCTTCGTGAGATACGTCAGTGGCTCAGCGATCCGTGAAAAATTCTTGACGAAGCGCCTGTAATAGGCGCACAGTCCAAGAAATCCACGCACTGCCTTCTTGTCAGCGGGCGGAGGAAAGTTGGAGATGGCCGCAGTTTTCTGAGGGTCGGGGCGCACTCCAGACTTGTTGATGACGTGGCCCAAAAACAAGAGCTCCTAATATGCGAAGCGGCACTTTTCTGGCTTCAACGTTAGTCCGGAGGTCTTGATTGCTTGAAGAACTGTTTCAAGGCGCCGGAGGTGTTCCTCGAAGCTTGAGGCAAACACAACGACGTCGTCCAAATAGACGAGGCAAGTCTGCCACTTCAAGCCTGCCAGTACTGTATCCATGACACGTTGGAAAGTGGCAGGCGCCGAGCAAAGACCAAACGGCATGACCTTGAACTCGAACAGTCCGTCTGGTGTTCTAAACGCAGTCTTCTCCCGGTCCCTCTCGTCGACTTCGATTTGCCAGTAGCCGGTTTTGAGGTCCATCGACGAAAAATACTTTGCGTTGTAGAGTCGATCCAAGGCGTCGTCAATCCGTGGGAGGGGGTATACGTCCTTCTTCGTGATTTTGTTGAGGCGACGATAATCGACGCAGAAACGTAGGGTTCCATCCTTCTTCTTCACTAAAACCACGGGGGACGCCCACGGACTCTTGGACGGCTGGGATGATGTCGTCGCGTAGCATTTCGTCGACTTGTTGCCTTATGGCCTCGCGTTCGCGCGCCGAAACTCGGTACGGGCTCTGACGGAGTGGCCGGACATTTTCGTCGGTTATGATGCGGTGCTTGGCGACAGGGGTTTGTCGAACTTTTGACGACGACGAGAAGCAGTCCTCGTATTGCAGGAGCAGAGCCTTCAGTTGATCTTTCTTGTGCCTGGGAATGTTCTGATTGACATCGAAAGTTGGTTCAGATACTACAGTCGTCGTTGAAGGTGCACTAGAATCCGTGAAGGCGAAAGCACTGCTGGCTTGTACTATTTCGTCGATGTAGGCGACCGTGGTGCCTTTGTTAATGTGCTTATATTCATGGCTGAAGTTCGTGAGCATCACTCTTGCTTTCCCTTCGCGTAGTTCACCTATGCCTCTAGCGACGCAAATTTCACGGTCGAGCAGTAAGTGATGATCGCCCTCGATGACGCCCTCTATGTCTGCAGACACTTCGGTACCGACGGAAATCATTACGCTTGAGCGAGGCGGAACGGTGACTTGTTCTTCAAGCACATTCAAGGCATGGCAACTGATGCTTGTATCCGACGGTATCGCTTTGTGTGTTGAAAGCGTTATCGACTTGGACCTTAAGTCGATGACTGCACCATGTTGGTGTAGAAAGTCCATGCCTAGGATGTCGTCCCTGGAGCAGTGCTGCAGGATTACGAAGCTCGCCGGGTAAGTGCGGTTGTTTACCGTGACTCGCGCTGTGCAGATTCCAGCCGGCGTTATTAGTAGACCTCCCGCGGTCCGTATATCGGGTCCTTGCCAGGCCGTCTTCACCTTCTTTAACTTCGCGGCGAACGCGCCACTGAAAACTGAATAGTCGGCGCCAGTGTCGGACGAGAGCGGTGACGTTATTACCATCGATGAGCACGTCTAGATCGGTAGACCGGCGTCTGGCGTTGCGGTTAATTCGTGGCGTCGGATCACGGCTGCGTCGGCTTGCTCTGCTGCTGCTACGTCGCGTCGGAAGGTCTTCGTTCGGCGGCGATCTGTTGTCAAGGCTATTGCTAGGCGGCGTGCTGATATCTCGTCGTGATGATTCGCGAATCGTCGTCGTCGGCGGCGTCGGAGGATCTTCGGCATTGCGTCGTACAGCAACCGCACCTCCATCGGTTGCTGCCTTTAGTTTCCCGGGTAAGGGCTGGGAGATCGGCCCCGGGTGGGACCGTTGTACTGACGGCGATGCGGCGAGATGTAGCGGCCTGGTGACGGCGAGCGTGAGGATCGTCGTGGTTGCCACTGGGCTCCGGCGAGGTAGTCGGCGATGTCGCGTGGTCGCTCGCCAAGCTGTGGACGTGGCGCGTTGACGGCGAACCCTCGTAGGCCCATGTCGCGGTATGGGCACCGGCGGTAGACATGGCCGGCTTCCCCGCAGTGATAGCAGAGCGGGCGGTGGTCGGGGGCGCGCCAAATGTCCGTCTTCCGCTGGGAGCTACGCTGGGCGACGGGCGGGCGTGCAGGCGGCGGCGGCGGTGGACGACGGAACTGCGGCGTTACGGGGCCCTGGCGCGAGCGCGGAGGGGGGCCTTGACGACAGGCGACGGCGGCGTAGGTCATCGCTTGCGGCTGTGGTTGAGGCGATGCCGGAACATCTGGCACTTCCAGTGATCGCTGAACCTCTTCTTAAACTATGTCAGCGATCAAAGTCACCTGAGGATGCGATCTTGGGAATAATTTCTGTAGTTCTTCCCGTACAACCGCTCTGATCGTCTCGTGCAGGTCGTCGGCGCCTAGAGCTTGAGCTTCGGCGTAGTTTGTCAGTGCACGGCGGTTGTATTGCCTGGCTCGCATTTCAAGCGTCTTCTCGATCGTTGTGGCCTCCGAAACAAATTCTGCCACAGTCTTGGGCGGGTTGCGCATCAATCCAGTGAATAGACGCTCTTTGACGCCCCGCATCAAGAACCGAACTTTCTTTTCCTCGGACATATCGGGGTCGGCGTGGCGGAAGAGGCGAGTCATCTCCTCCGTGAAGATTGCGATGTTCTCGTTCGGCAATTGCACTCAGGTTTCTAATAAAACTTCGGCCCTTTCTTTTCGCACGACATTCGTGAAAGTCCTCATGAAGTTCTCACGAAATAGGTCCCACGTCACCAGGGTGGTCTCTCTGTTCTCCAACCAGGTCCGAGCAGCATCATCCAATGAAAAATAAACATGGCGCAGCTTGTCGTCGTCGCTCCATTTGTTGAACGTCGCGGTCCGCTCGTATGTCTCCAGCCAGGTTTCAGGGTCTTCAGCCGATGATCCACGGAAGGTCGGGGGCTCCCGAGGTTGTTGTAGCAGGATGGGGGACGCTGGGGCTGCCATTGAGGTCGTTGACTTGGCCTTGATCGCTGTGGTCTTCTCGGGAAGAAGTCCGTACTCTGGCAGAAGTCCTTGCTGCCTACGGCTAGCTCGCTGGTCCTTGGTGACGTTGGCGTTGTCCTCCGGTTTCGGGCTTGGATCGCGGCTTTGCGGGGGCGTTCGCTGCATGAACGCACTAGCACCTCCACTAGATGTCACGTAGTAGTGACGGTAGAGAAAACAGTCGCAAAACTGTGTATAACTAAACTGGTTGTTTATTGGGCGAACCTGTGCCCACAAAAGCAAGCTACACTCGAAGCACAACGATAGCGGCGAACACAGTCGGCGATCGTCGAAAATCTGATCAGCGGCGAAACACGTCGGCTTTTATACCTGAGTCATCGAAGGTTCCAGATTAATCCCTGATGCCCACGTGTCTTCCAGAAAGTTCTAGACAATTCGCGTCGGCCATACAATCAGATAACATAAGCGTCGGTGAAAACAGGCAACGGAAAGAAGCATCGATAACGTTCTAGAAACTACCGATACAGGCGCGTCCTGCGCCGAGCGATAACGTTTACCATTTGTTAGTCGGTAGAAAGCGGCCGCCGGTGAAACATGTATACGTGTAAATATTCACACTTGAGTCTACCCCGCCGTACAACCTGCGCTTTATTATAATAAATGCCCACACTGCGGTGAATGCGCGGCGCTTTGCCACACGGTATGTCCTTGGGCAAGCACACCAGAACTCTGACTCATAACGGATGTCACTCCAATGGGGGGCATCGCTGTTCAGCTCCGACTCGAAGGACCAGCTAAACCTGGTCCACCGAGCGAGAAGAGCAGCTAAGGCCGCTGGACTCCTGGGCTCAGGGTACATACCCACTGCAGAGCGAAGGAGGTACCTACGCTTGCGCGCTCTTTTACATAAAATTTATTCTCTCTCTCTCTCTCTCGTTCATTGTACAGGCAGAAACATTAGCACAAATTATGAATACGGTGAACAGAACTGGATACTTCGTGAAATTGATCCTACAGAATAAAGCAACCCTACTAAGAAAACGATAAGGACCAGCATATTCGGCGCTCATCGAATTGCAGAACGCGGCTGGAATGCATGGCGGTAACAAAATGCATCATGGTGTGTTTAAGTACAATGAGTAGCTAATAATTTCTTACTGTAGTATAACAATATGCGTACATTTAGGTTACTATAGGGCCGATGGACCTAAGTGACTGCAATGTTGGCGACGTATTCTTTAAATAAATTGCAGCTTGTGCGAGAACAATAACGTCATAAAAGCAGTGAACCCGGTCACCAGCAACATGCAAAAAAAATAATACATTCATGTGAGACAACGTACTCGGACGAGTGAAGGTAACGAAGAAAAAGCAGCTCAGGAATAACGTCTTCCTCCCAGTGAGTAAAAGTTCCATGCTTCTGAAAAGAAAGAGATCAATAAGCACCGTTCATTATATCATACTTTGGGAAGAAATATTGAATTTCTTAACGGTATTGATACCACACACACATGGGATTAACATTCCGAATAAACCTTGAAGCAACCAGTGTAATCATCAAAATTTCAAATCACTATTTTATTTAGGCAAGTAAGAGGACCACAGGTAGTTGCCGGCCCTTCCATTCAATTGCAAATAAGCCTTATTTCATAAGAATAGGTCCCACGTTTTCTTGTTTCTTTGATCTGTATAGTTTCTTGTGACAAATGGTTGTGAGGGACGTTGCAGTGGGTATCTATGAATTCATGATGACCAGATCGCGTTTTTTAACGTAGGCCCATTTCATCATATACGTGCTTTCTTGCGTTTCGGTAGTGTTATACGTGGTCGGCACGCCAACTAATCGAACCCGCAATCTCGTTTTGAGTAGCGCTTAATATCCATCGACTGGATATTATCCATCATGGCGAATTATTTATTGAATAGTTCAAGGTTGGCGTAATGTTCTGGAAAATGCAATCCTACGGATGCTCGCAATGTTTTGTTTGCGTTACTTACGAATACAGTCATTCCTGTATAGTTATTTTACAGAAGCGGGGACAGAAAATGTTTCCGCTGCCACGTGGAATTCAACCCATGTCATATATGTTCAGAAAACATCGTATGAATCGTACGCCCGTGTGCTTGCGTTGTAGTGCACGTTAAAGAACCCCAGGTGGTCAAAATTAAACCCGAGCCCTCCACAACGGCGTTCACACATGCGCCTGTCAAGAACTGCGCTGCAGGGCCACAAGGTCATAGATAATATTAAGAGAAAAAAAGTGAAAAGGGAGTTCGGGTGCATACACGACCCCTCACACGACAAGATTTAGTGATGGCAATGGGGTGTATCCCTACATTGCTTCAATGCCCATCACACTCACGTCAGTATTCATCGTGAGATGGGTTTTGTTAATTTTATTAGTTATTTCCTTTGCTTAAGCACGTATTATTTACAGCTGACTGTAAGGTGATACATACACATTGAAGCAATCAACTACTAAAAAGATAGATTGGCCGGGCACAAGAATATTAGAAATTCAGTATACAAGATATTTCGTTTTCTATATAACAAAGTCTAATTTTTTCTTTCATACCTTAAATTGAAGTCACGGGTAAACATTTCCGGATGGCTAAGCAGACTGCGTGATATTGAATGTAGTGTACTTTATGAAAGTGAATGCAACGATTGAGAAATACACTATACATGACTGGTCGTTATTTCCTGTGCAACAGAACAACCTGGAATGCTTTATTAACGCTTCAAGGGCTTCTATAATTTTGCATGGTATGTGAGGCTGAGTAGCACCTTGGGAAAACGTTGTACGCCCAGTGAATTCGGCCACGTCTACACTTCTGTTCTGAGGTTCTACACCAGCTTGAGCTCAGCAATGCAACTCAATAGCTTTTAAGCTAACGTGGAGCGCTAGAAGCCATCTCTATATTCTAAGAGAGTTTTCTACTGAAAAATTAAGTACTTACTATTCTTGGATCTGAAGACAGGAAAATGGCTTGCAGATTGGTACGGAGCTTCGTCTTTTATTACCCTGTCGAGGAATCCAAATTCGCCATTGCGATTGGGCGGTCAGTAATAAACGCTAAACAGCTCAGATAAGCTGTGGAACTGCAACGGCTCACCTACACACATAATGAGTACATTTTGAAACGCAGCATTTTTGAAAGGACGTGCGGGGTATGATGAAAGAGCAAATTAGTGCAGTGTTGCTGCATTCGTTCTTGAGCTTCATATTCCATGTTGACGTCACAAAACTCAGACTAAGATATCAAATGAGTCAGCCCACTCGCGGTTTAAGGCCACAAGATGTGGCCGTGAAGCCCCAACCGTGTTTCAAACAGCAAGCATGGCGGCGTTATGGAGCATGCGGCCCCCCAAAAAATATACTTCGGCAGACACTTGAGACTTCTTGCGTGTGGGGATGCGAAATAATTATTTCCCCTTGGTGAAACCTTTTGTCAGCCAGATGGCTACGACGTGACGTGTGCAATCACGCACGCACTAGGCACACCTTTAGTCAGCCATAACCGTGGAGGCACCGTGGCGTCGGAAATGCTTGCGCGTCTCACAACCCGGAGGCCCGGGCTCGATTCCCACGGAGACCGCCATCTATCAAATTTTATTTTCAAGGTGATTAATTTCCTTTGTTTACAGGAACCTCCCTGTGAAATTTGACGTCAATTTTAGCATTTTTGACGTGTTCTTACTCTTCGCGCCGTCGGCCATTTTTAGTACCACAGTCGGTCAAGTCACCGCCGACGCCGACGCATTTTCGCGTATTGGTGTATGTAATGTTTTCGCATGAATAAACTGTGGGTTTTACATACCATAACGACAATCAAATTATAAGGTATGCCATAGTGGGGAGTCCAGATCTATTTTGACCACCTGGGGTACTTTAACGTCCGCCCAATCCACGCTACGCACGTGTTTTCGCCTTTCGCCTGCATCGAAATTCTGAAAGATTTGATCCCGCGACCTCCCGTTATCAAGACAGTGCCCCCATGACTGATGAACAATGTAGCCTACAATGAATGTTACTCTTCCCATTGTAAATTGAACTTTCATAGCAAATGGCGGCAGTTACAGTGAAGTCATCTTTGCAGTAAACTTTCTTTTTACTCGATAATACGCATCAACGGTATTCGTGAATCATCACCTATTCCCTTTTCGGCTTAGTATATTTCAAAGCAGCTTCGCAGAGCCGGTAGTCGTGGCGGTGTTGGCGGTGGCAGCAGTAGCAGTAATAATAATTATAATGCGACAGGCCGTGAATTGGGAATGTCCATAATTGCTAAAGACTTTGGAATGTCATTAAAGGCGAGCACGGCGTTCTGCTCAATTAAGAATGCCTAGTTATTCACCGCTCTGCAGCGTTCTCGCTTGAAGCTTAGATTATTGCTCGCGTCTGTAAAAATAGTGTAAATACGATGTTGTCAAAAGTGTTTTAAAGGAAGAGCCAAGGACTCGGGTTACGCCACGTCGCTAATGCCCAATATCAGTTTTCGGCGGAGTTCTTGATACGTCATTCCGTGTCATGCTTTAAAGAAAGCGCTCCTACGTATGTTGGTAAGGTAGCCTAGCCGGCATATCACAATGCTGCTTACGTGACCTATTGGTTAGAATTCTTGAACAGCAAAGGGCTGGTGCCCCCTCATATGCCATTTACATAAATGAAAAGCACATGTACATAAGAAGTCAACAGGATAAGACGTACGAAATTTTAGGAATCATTAGGGCTACATTCTCCACCTAACGCACGTGTCACAATTTGTGATGCTCTGTTAATAGTTTTGGTTTGAAACATTTATAGCACTTAAAGCTGACCAAGAAAAGCTGATAATTTATGTTTTCGAAGAAGAAACGTTCGTTACATAAATCACAGTCATGGCGAAACATTATAATAAAATATAATTGACTGCTGAGCCATTTACGTCACTAAACAATCAAGTGCCACGCTAATGACCTGTCAGAGTGAACTCATGGGCGTTAAAGGTCATGACGCTACAGCAACCTATATGCACTTAATTAAAGGTTAATTTGCGTGAACTTTGTGAACTTTTCAAACTCCACTATATTTTACGTGACTAACAGTGCAACAGTAGCATATTTTAGCAAATCCCCTCTAGGTTTAGTACATTTAGGGCCTGTTTTCCAGAAAACCTAATTTTAGCAGATGTTACTGAACAGAACTTTCAATTTTAGACCATAGAGCAGCCAGCCGCACGAACTACCGAGAAAGCTTTCAGATACGGCTACACAAGTATGTCGAAATACTGGTAAATTTGAAGACGGTCTCCATACGATTTAAACGCGCTCTTAGAGGATACTAGCATTCAAATCAATATGTTCATTTTTGCAGGTCTTGCAGGAGCAAGGGCTGAGACACAGCTCTGTACAGTCCGATTGTTCCCACCTGAGTACGCGCAAATTCAAGTATTGATGCAGCATCAGCTCTACATAACAAAGGGCGTTTACGTGAACAATAATAGTGGTAGTTAAGGGAGCCTGTTTAAAAAGCCTTGGCAACGCCTCACGTGACTCACTGCGCCGAGCTCCACCACCGCCGCCGGCTTGGCGCATGCACTCTCCGCAGCTTAAGGCTCCCCTATTTTTCAAAGCTAGCGATAACTACGCGCGCGCCCTCTCGAAGTAAGGTCCAAGTAGCCGCGCTGGCCGACGACGCGCCCCTCGCTCCTGTGCATTCCGCGGATGCCTAAAACAGCACTCAGTGCGCGCTTGAACCGCTTAAATAATAACATTTGTGGACTAAGCTGCTCAGGAAGCTCCAAACGACAGGGTGAATATCTTGAACGAGCTGGAGCACGTTAAACGTTGAAATAAAACGCGAAGCCGCTCATTCTTCTGAGCAGTTTTCCACAGAGGCTGTCATACAGAGCATTTTCTTCGCTTTTTGCATGTTTTTAAATTCAGCGTAACTTCAAGAAGAGATTATATTTAGGTCAGCTGATAGTGATTGTTTCCTAATTCGCTAAGATAAGCAGGTTCTGAGCTTACTCCAACTTTCGGAAACATCATTGCGCACCGAGCGCTCTAATAGTGCGCATTGCACAATACGCGCTATTATCGGTTTCACTGCGTTTGTCAGTGTTCGGCAGTATTCCCACGGTTACACGGTCTACTTAACCTCAGGTTATTTTGTTCATATACTATAATAGCTTTACTTATGAGAAAGAGTTGCACTGCATCTGTGGATTTTCAGCAACCAGTGTACTTTCCAAGTACCTTCCAACTAGGGAATATAGCATGCCTACTGGTGTCTATAAGGCGCCGATTTGCTTTTTTTTTTCTTTTTTAAAAGAAATGCATTTATTCCAAGCCCTTACCCTTTTACTACTCCCATCGCCTCCATCCGCCTTGTACGTTCGCAAGCCCCCCAGATATAAAGGTATGTTAGCAATGTTACTCAATGCACTTGAAAATACATTTAGGGTAATTCTACACCTATAGGCTCTAAAACGAGACTATAAGCAGAAAATCTGAGTTAGGTGGTTTTTTGTATCGGCTGACTATCGGCTGCTCGCTACGACCAACCACTTTACATATTCCATTCTCCCTGATGCACGGAATCAATGATACAAAAGGGAATTCTGGCATGTTCGCGGTTGTTTCAGAGGCTATCAGAAACTGAGTGCCCATGAAACCATGTATAGGTGCCATTATTGCCGCACAAGAAATGCATAAGGACTTACAACAAACATTGTGTGCAGATTAAACTAAGAAGTGAAACGGCACGTATTAGAACGGAGAATGGGGCTAGTTGGCGGCGCTTGGTGTGTGTCTAGCTTATTCGTTCTTGAGTTTGGTCAAGTTAACGCTACTTAAGACCATCCTTAAAATGAAGAAATAGACAGGGAGTCAAGACATGTCAGGGAGTGTTTGAAGAAATGCAGATAATGGGCCCGTTTCTGTGTGCTCCGCAGTTAATGACGCATTTGTGCTAAATTGTCATACGACGCTAGTCAGCGATATAGACGTCAGCGGACGATTCACATCTATACCATTACGGACATAGTGTGTTCTTGAACTTTTATTTTTTCATTGCAGTCAGGCGCGTTTGCATAGACAGCAGGTTTTCAGTGTATGTTCCTAGAAACATGGCGCGAATATAAGATAACAATTCTACAGTGCGTAAGTGTTATGGTGCGACGTCAGCAATAGACATAGACGTCAGGGACGCCCTCACAGCAATGCCACGCTGTAGTTTTATGCTTGTGTTTTCTTTTTTTTTACCACAGTCTACCACGCTCATATGCACAGCATGGCTGCATTGGATTTACCCGGAGACGTGACTTCAGTTTTAAAAGCACACAATTTTTTTACGTTATTCGCCTCGGTGTTTTTAAGGCACACGAGTTTTTCCCCTCTGGGTCCTTAACGCTACCTACTGTATTTCTCAACCCATCGCATTGTGTAAGATCGAGATTTAACCATGCACACCTTAGTTAGAGGGGATGAGGATTGGCGCTGTAGTGACATAAAAAACCCGCTTGGAGAACAGACCATCTCCTCTCTTCCTGTCTAAGTACGCTTTCTAGCTGTGAACTCTTTAAATATCCAGTGATACAGTACAGTGAATAAATTTGACTACTGACTACCCCAAATTTTATAACAGACGGTTTACCGAGCTTAGGACTAATAAAATACAGGTATTCCTGGATCCTGCACATTGCAACATGCACGTTTAAGTAATTTTTAATGGGAATTTTTCCGAGGCCAACTTCATGTTTTTTCATCTAACCCTTTCCTTCCCTGCTCACACAAATGAGTGGCTACAGAAAAACTTTATTCTGGCTACTTTGTACACCCCACACACATTCCAGCCCAACGATCACATTAGTGGGGGTTTCCCTGAGTTAACCAATCAGGATAGTTCTCAAACGAGTCTCCAGGGCGACCGCTGCTGCATTTTCAAAATGGCGCAACTCAGCCGGAGAAAGCGGCCACCGGCACCGAGACGTAAGTAGCAGAGAATATTGATAATTTACGTTTGGAAGCCAATGCAATTTTAAAATGAGCCTCCTGATTCATCAAAGAATTTATCTTTAAATGAAATAGACATGCTTGCGCTGAAAACAATTAGCGAGGGCTTCGTGAAGTGCCACCCACACATATGTGTGGGTTGGGCAGATGTGACTAGGAACGCAAGCTGCATGGTAGCTCTCAATCGCAGCCATCGAAGGCAAGCCGCTAGCGCTTTGACGTCGTTATTTTACGAAGAGCATTGGTGGCGCTTGCCAATATTGGTTAAAATTTGTTCTTCAGGGATTTTCAATCCAGAAAATGAAGCTGACATGGAAGAAATTTTGAACATGTTGGGTTATTCCGATATTGAATTCATCAGTGACGACGACGACCCAGACTGGGAGTTACCCGAGCGCCAAGTTGCAAGCAGTGATGACGAAGATCAACAAAGTGAGGCACTGCTTGATGATCCTGCAGTCGCGAACATGCCGAGTTCATCATCTGCACCACAAAGTCAGCCACCAGGCAAGGACGATTGGAAAGAGAAGTTCTTTCAGGAGAAGTTGCGCCCTGCCTGCGTTGACGATCTGAATAATGTCCCGCCCAACGCATCTAGTCATTTCTTTTATTGTACTGGAAGTCATACTAATAAAAGCCCAGCTCAAGCATATGTGAGGGTTCATTTTGAACATAACGAAGTAAATATTTTCATTCTTTGATGATGGAGGTTAGTTCAAAGGCCCACACAACAAAATAATCGCCGGAAAAAAATTGGAGGACGCTTAAGCTTCACCTTCAATACCCCTGTCAAGCGGGCAAGGTAAGTGCACTTACGGGGAGTGCACTTCGGGACCTTGAGTGACACATTAGGCTACGCCGTTATTAATGGGAAAATAGAGCGCACTCGCAGTAAAAAAAAATGGCGAAAGACTATGAGCGCGTTTTCTGAAGATGTAGATTAAAAAGAAAAGTACTTCTAAAAAGTGATCGTTTTACGTTGTATTATTAATAAAAAGAAACTTATTCTACGTTTTTTCAACAAAATACGAAAGATATTTATTATAAGAGTGGCAAAACAATGCCGGCCAAGAAAAATGCCTGAAGAATGACAGCGGCGTGCGACGAGGTGGCATTTTATCCTGCAAGAATAGAATATGAGAGCGTTTTAGGCTATTATTTGTGCGTAAGAGCTGTTCAACCACTAAAATGAACGTCTGTGTCCTTTTTTTATGCACTACATTCTGTACCATTGAAACCGCTGAGGGCGAGGCTACGCACTCGGCCAGCAAAGTGCGTTCCGTGAATGCACTTCGACCGGAGTACACTCTTCTGCGAGTCACACTCCACTTGCGACGTTTAGATTTGGCAAAGTGCACTTAAACCGAGTGACACACTCCGTAAGTGCACTTACCTTGCCCGCTTAACAGGGGTATAAGAGTACAACGCGATAGCATTATCAGGACCCGTTCGCATCGCAACGCGCGGCTGTAGGTCTGGTAGAAATGCTGGAAAAGCTGTTGGTGTTTGAGTTTCCTCGTAGCAGAATTAGGTTTTTTCCTACCTTCAAATTGCAATCTGACACCGATTGGTAAACAGTCCGACGGCGAATCCGACGCTGAATGGTAAAGTTGTACTTTACCGTTTTCCTGACGGATATCACTGTGAGAAATTTAATTTTTCTTCACGAAAACTTTCCACCACGTGAGGGCCTGCGTGGTCGGGGTGGTTGGGGTGGGTGGGGATTTTTTCCGCCACCCGCATCGCACGCCGGTTGCCGACGCCGGATTTTCTGCGACAGGGGGCCCTTAACGCTATTGCGTTAAAATGCCATTTATCCAGCTGTTTGTGCACGGCCACGAAATGGCTAACTTGTTCCATGCCATGAAAATCACGTGTTGCTACCAGAATGCTGCGTCTAGTATTTAGATAAACTACAAAGCTTGGACAAACCATAAGATGTATTTACCCAGCTTTTAAATTATTGAACTAAACAGACAATTTTCAAAATGTCAGAAGCTGAAGTTGTTTGTAGAGAAATATCTATGCGAATTATGTCTGTCTATATACCTGCATTGGTTTTATTTTTTGTGGCGATGAAAATATAGTGAGCGTGACTTGAAAAAATTGCACGTGAGTACGTTCTTTTGCACAGCAACACGAGTGTCTTAAGCATGTTCATAAGTAATGTCGATGCTGCACGCAGCCAGTGCTGACGACTAGGCCTTGCGGAAAGTAGAGGGTTTGATGACATTTGTCATGACTCTACCAAAGATGCTGTTTGACATTTTGAAGCAAGTGGTGCGGTGGAATGTACAATAAAAGCACATGGTAATTCTGGAAGCCCTGTCAGCGTTTCCTTTTTTTTTGTGCTGTTAACAGACAATGTATAGAGCGTGCAGGTTTTGGCGCAAAACGTGATGCATTGCAGACAATGGCGTGGCGGCTGCAATTTTTAAGGCGAACGCATTATATGCTTTATGAAGCGGAAAATACGGCGTCCGGCGTTAACATCCGATGGTTACCAAACCCATGTGACCAAGTGATGATGTCACGTTTCAATGTCAATGAGAACCGACCTGGCCCACACGCAAAAATTTTTTCCCACTTCGAAAGTTCAGTTGACCCACGTTCAAAACCGACCTGGCCCACTCCTAAAATTGACTTGGACCAACCCCGAAATTTGGGTGGTCCACCCCAAATTTGATTTGCCTAATTCAAAAATTTAGTTGGCTCACGTTCAAAACCGACCTCGTCTACTCTCAAAATTGACTTGGCCTATCCCCAAAATTTGGGTGGCCCACTCCAAAATTGACTTTACTCAATGAAAAATATATTTTTGTAGCCGGCACTATATGTGATTGACGAGACCTCATGTATATATATATATATATATATACATATATAGTTCGAAAATAGAAGCACGTAAGAAAAACATAACAAGACTTTACTGACGTTTCGGCCGGGGTCCGGCCTTCATCCAGAGTATGCGTATATATATATATATATATATATATATATATATATATATATATATACATGCTTACGGCAGACAAAAAGAAGCTGAGCTTACGTATATTTTCGCATAGTATCTTGCCACTCAGGCAGTCCAGCATGCACCCTATGCATATTTACACAGAACCAAGAGTCACATCGCTTAGTAAACACGTTAAATTGTCTTTAAGTTAGTATTGATCCTTTATGAGTGTATAATATTCGCTGCATAAATCGGTTGTCCCTGCTTTTAGCTCACGATTTCATTCTAACGCTTGGTATAACCTACGGAGCATTTTCGATTTCCGATAACTTATGGTCTTGCGCTGTATTCTACGCATAACTGAAAGTGAACATTCCAGACGACATACGTCATTCGGGTATGTACCATGAGTATTATTCCAAAGATTGCAATTTGTGGATAAGGCAGTTACTGTAATCTCGAGAAAGGGCACATAAGATCGTCAGTAGACTGTTATACATTTAGCAAATCAATGTGCTCAGTTGTGACGTTCTCTGTTTTAGGCGACGTCAAGTAGTTTTATTTATTCATTTTAAAGCCCGAGCTCTGGTTGTTGCACTGTGGCATTAAATAAAGGTTGAATATATCACTCGACATATGTGCATATCATGGAAATACTCGCGGCATTACGAAGTACCATTTGTTGCTTTCGCGCGCGTCTTCAACACTAAGAACTAGAAGCTGCAATAGTGAATAAAAAAATCCAAAGGAGTTTACCAACAGTGAAATAAAGTGCATGAAGTAGTATCGAAATTTTCGGAACCCATATAGAAATAATACGTCACGACAATGAATCTAACTGTAATTGTGCAGTATCATCACAAAGTTCTTTTTGTAATGTATTTGGCGCAAGAAGTTTGCAACTAGTGGAAACGGTAAAAGCCAGGCTTCCTGTTCGTTATCACACCGAAACCTAAGCGTGGTTAAGCCCACTGTGACTTCGCAGTTTTCAACGCATCTCTTCCTATTGCAGTCTTTCTAGTGCAGATGAGATTCTCTACAATTCTTCGAATACTCCGGAATGTAAAGTAGTTATTTACTGAATATTATCCCGCGTGTAAGTTATTAGTGCTTGTTCGCAACTGTTTTAACAAATATACTGGAATGTATTTCCGTTGTGCGCACGATGCGCATACTGCATCTAGTCATTTCCTTATTGTCTATAGCATAATGAAAGTCTACTGCAAGATCGGACAGCGCACGTCACGCATGTAGGGAATGTAGTTTGTCCAATGTACGTGAGTACCAAACAATTACTCTAAAATGTGCGGTATTACAATTACAAATGGCGAATGAATTTGACCCGAGAGCTTAAATTTGGGAAAGGGAATTATATGTCCGCCAAAACGACATGGTTAGATTGTTGCCTGTTTTACTGAGTTAAGAAAACTGTTAAATTTTGAGCTCGTGCCTTCGGTACAATTATTTTTTTCTCGTAACTACCACGGGGTAAATGTTGTAGGTGCATCTTTGTGCATTTTTAATGAAATTATGGGGTTTTACATGCCAAAACCACTTGCTGATTATGAGGCACGCCATAGTGGGGGACTCCAGAAATTTGGACCACCTGGGGTTCTTTAACGTGCACCTAAATCTAAGCACACGGGTGTTTTCTCATTTCGCCCCCATCGAAATGCGGCCACCGTGGCCGGGATTCGATCCAGCGACCTCGTGCTCAGCAGCCCAACACCATAGCCACTGAGCAACCACGGCGGGTTTTTGTGCATTTTTATACTTTTATTCATTCACAATTGTGAAGCTGTGAGCCTCAGCTGGCTCCGATGCCGCTCATCATGCCAGCGTTCCCATACAGTCCCTCTCCTAGTGCCGCTGCCTTCATTTTTCCGATGTACCATTTTTCTCTTGCGTAGACACCAGTAAGCCTTCAATGTGTGGCGCACTTTGTGTCTTTACTGTACGTGTATTAACCCTCACATTGAATGGTAATTCCATATTGCACTTACTTCAGTGGATTGAATATTTTTTTGTTTATAGCTGGTCGCAACATATCGCAGTTTTCTAAGAAACAACATCGTCATAAACAGCCTCGCCTTTTCTTGCTTCTCTCTCTCTCGACAGCCTGAAAACCACATAATAAAATGTGAAAAGCAGGCGAACACCTTGCTTTTATAAGCCGTAGATAACATATGAAACAAAAGCAGATCAAAACTGTGCAGCGAAGTCAGGCGTTTCCATCCCTTCCTGTGAATGATAGCACCATTTCAAGGAAGGATGGTTCTTGCGCGTCAACAGTTCATAAAGTGTGCAGACGCATCACGAGGCATAGGCCGTGCCGAACAAGACGGAAGCATTGTTGCTTATAAGGTTAAAATACATGTATTACAGCATAAACTCGCATAAACATATCACATCATTACTCAGCCTAGCTTTCTCTTATTCATATTCAACAAAATTGTACTCAGCTTGCTCTATCTCATCTTAACCAAAATATTCTACTCATCGGAGCTTGCTCTTATTCAGATTGGCCAAAATTCTACTCAGACGAGCTTGCTATGACTCATGTTCACCAAAATTTTGTTCAGCTGAGCTTGCTCTTACTCATACAAAAATTATACTCAGCAGGGCTTCCTCTGACTCTTCAAGAAAAGTTTACTCAGCCGAGCTTGCTCGGGCCCATATGCAAAAAAGTTATACTCAGCTGAGCTTGGTCTTACTCATATTCACCAAAATGCTGCTCAACCAGGCTCACACGAACTGATCCTCACGGTCAGGTCCAAGTCTTAGTGAGCTGACGTTTGAATGAGTCTACCTAGCTATGTATACATTACAATAAAGCTGTCATCTTGCGGTGCATAAGCAAACATTGCGTACGAGTTCGTGTTGCATCCGATGAAATAAAGCCAACTGTAGATATTGCAGTTAGCTTTGTAGAATTTAATTGACCGCTGCGTAAAACATTAGCCTCGTGAATTGGATCTGCATCATATTTTTGCCGATGCTGCTCGATACCTTGGCTACTACTCGGCGGCCACATTTGGTACACTTCAATACAAAGTTGACTGTGGTGCAATATATTAAAAACACACTTGCATCAATGAAAATGCAACAATCCGAACACGATACAAATACATGCACCTAATAAGATGCACACGAATGCTAAATAGATGTACAGACGGAATCAGTTGGTCACCAAAAAAGCACTAGCCAACGCTGTTATGAGACCACGCATAATCATGCCCCTTGCCAGGTACATGGGCTATAGAAGAAACAGACGTGGAACCTAGCAGTTACCTCGATGTAGCAGCTTAGGACGCTGTTGAATTCCGCAGCTGGTCACTCAGCCACTCAAGTGTGTTTAGTGTACTTGTACTGAGGCACACTTGTTATTGCCTATATCCTAAAAGTTTATTGTGGTCTCCAGAACAAATGTCTAATTATTTGGATTCTGTGACCTCCAAAGATAAACAGCTTTATTGTATTCTTGGTCATGAAGCAAGCTCATATAAAACCTTAATAGTATTGTCAATACGCCTGACTGTCCCTCTCAACATATGTCGTCAGCTATTGACATTCAAGCAGCTTTTCAACAGCAAGAAATGGAATCAGCTTCCCACTGTTTTGAGCATTGGGTTAATCAAGGCAATTCAGGGAAGCATAAAGTTTTGTTGTTACAGTGGGCTCGGGAATACTAGATTAGATTGTGCCTTGCAGTTTCTTATTTTGGTCAAATAATCTAGTTTGAAATCGGTCCTATTAGCATGCTCTAACATTGGTTTAATACAGGTTACGAACATGACTAACTTAACCAATCGGGATACTTGCTTTCGTTTCCAGGAAAGGAACAATAACATCTGCTCCAGTTGCATATGTTTTTGGTTATCTGGGGTTTTCAGCGCCACATTTGAGATAATGTGCTAAAGCAGGTAGAAGCACACACATGCCAACGAGATTGGCCAACAATTTATACAGCTTTTTACTTTACGCTTGCCACTACAAATACAAAATTCTAGCGTTCTATTTTTTTATAAAACGAACAAACGTACTCCCAACAAGACATTAATGTCTGCCGTGGGGCTACACCACTGCGATACGTATTGCAGCATACTGACTAAAGCTTCTTAACACATATTCACCGTATACTAACTGCGCGAGACAGAGGACGAGAAAGCAGACGGCGCCCATGTCTGTTAGAATGCTATGATGCTACGTAAACAAGCAACTGCGGCTCCTAAAAATTGTGGTGTGGCTCCGACGCCTTTTGAAATATTCAGAGAGGACGTGTACACATTATTACCGCACACGCGCCACGATAGATGAACCAGGCTAGCGCCAAGATTAATGTTTACAGCACGAATTTGTTTGCACGTTGAGTAATTACGCACAGATAATTTGTGGCTTTTTGCAGAAGCATATATGAGCTTTCGGGTTGATGCTTGCTGCCAAGTTTTGTGTAACAATATTGCTAGCAGCAGGAAGCCCATATGCTCCATTGCGAGCAAAATTCAAACATGATTTCTTCAAAAGCTGACGTGAAGCACTGGTAGTGCGAGGGTCTATCTGCGTTGACATGACAACTAGGCTGCAACCTAATTCTGAATACTGCATATATTATGAGGGCAGCTGTTTGGGCTTGTTGATAGATCCTCTTGTAATTTGTTGTAGCACAGGCAGGACGACATGGACATAAAACACACACAAGACAGCACACAGGGCGGACCGACCAGCTGTGAACAATTGTTTACATCCGCCTTGTCGCACTGAACTTGAGAAACCACTGCTGCGCTTCCAAAACAATTTGAATTTTCAAGCGTTCGTAAATCAGAAAACACGCTTATTATTTGCTTCTATTAAAGACTGTTCACTAATTTTGTAACGCAGAGCTTTTTAATTACACTAGAAAAATTATGCGAGCTATGCCACAGAATCTGGCAGCAAGCAACCCTGGGCGTCGCACCAGCCGCATTGTTGAAATCGCAATCTTGTGAAATGGCCCTCTAAATATAGCATTGCGACGCGTGCGCCTGCACCGATATCTGCCGCTCAAGTCGCACCATGTCAAACAACCTTCAGACATCTCTAACTCAGTCCTTGTTGCAAATTTTAAGCTGGTTCTGCAGCTTTTAAATATGTAGAAGGGTGTAAGATTGGGCTTGTTGGTAAAACATGCTTTAAAGTCAGGTTAACAGCCCAAGGCTACCAGAGGGGACAGAAGAGAGAACAGAGCGCAGACTTCCTACAATTTATTTTCTTTTCATAATGCATCGCTGTTTATACAGTCACAATAGCAAACCAACCATGCGTAGAACGCCACGACAGAGCCACTGAATATTCAAGTGGTGATAGCCCGAGGTATCTGATCTCCTTGTCAGTGAGAGCTACAGAGGGGGTACTGACGCAACCATCCTTTAAACGTAGGAGTGTCAAACACCCTAGAGGAAATGTGCGAGGCGGAACTCACGGCACAATATTTCAGACTAACTGGCAGCAAAACGGGCAGATCCATCCTTCGAAAACTGGACTACCATAACCCAGAATCGAGAGAGATGATAACCGCCATCCCCAAAGAAATTGACAACAGGATAGGAATACCCTCTATCCCAAGAAACATGCACCCCATACACAACGAAGAACGCAGGAGAAGCAGAGTCAAAAGACTCCAAAGCTCCCTCCTCCCAAAACAAGCGGTAGTGTAGACCGATGTCGCAGAGTACCCAGAAGGGCACTACGCTGCAGTAGTAGTGAGCGACAAAGGGAGGCTCATCTCGAGCTGTAGCGTGAGACACTCCTCACCAGAGGAGGCAGAGATGTCGGCGATTGGATCACAAACCCATCAAACGGAATCATCATCACCTATTCTAAAACAGCAATCAAAGCCATTGACACTGGAAAGGTGTCCAATGAGGCCGGCAAAATCCTGCAAGCAGGCAAGGAGAACGTACCCAACGACCTGATTAGAATAATATGGGCGCCCGCCCATAGTGGACTCACGAGGGACGAGATCAGCAACGAGGTCACCCGAGAACACACACACCGGGCCCCAGCGCAGGCAGACTACTTCCTGTCCAAAAAGCGAGATTTCACCACATAGAGAGAAATTCTATAACACTGTAGAATGGTCAGGAGAACCCTCCCTTCCCCCCATAGATCTCTCAAAAAGACGGAAGTAATCTGGCGAAAACTGCCGACGGGTACCTTCCCAAACCCGTATATCCAACACAAATGGCATCCTGAGGTGCCCTATTCCAAATACAAAAACTTGTGAAGGCATAGGGACCCTAAATCAGATGCTCTGGGCTTGGCCAGTGCGAGACGGTCTACATGGGAACAAAGAGTCATGGAAAGTCTTCCTCCATAGCCAGGAAGAACAAGCTCAAAAACGAGTCATCGGTCAAGCCCAGGCCTCCGCCGGAAGTCACCCATGCGGCACGTCAGCTCGGACCAACGTTCAATACGTATTGGCACTTCCTGGCCGAGTGATGGCCTAAGGTTAACAGCGTGGTTCCTATATGGGCTGGGCCATTCTAATTCCTGGCCGAATGATGGCCTAAGATTAACAGTGTGGCGCGAATATAGGCTGTACCATTCTAATAGAGATCCAACGCTGGCCCGCATTACACATTCAGTAAACAATATTAGCTCGTCCATTCAATAAGGCGGGAATCATTGGACCAACTTTCATGTGGACTTGCCAACATGGGTTACTAAGTTGGCTTTCTTTGGGCTACATTGGTCCGTAATAAGCCAATTTACGCCTTATCGATTTTTAATACTTTCTGGTGCGACTTGCTAAGGTTAAATAGCATGTTTCACGTGCAAAATCACAGGCACACTGCGCAAGCACCAGAAATACGTTTGCAAGCTGTGACCCCTTCAACAGAGCTAGCTGAGACCACCTTGGTTAATTAGTTAGTTTGCTTGACGATACTACTTTCGTTTAGATTTAATAACAGCTTCGCTTATATGCTTATATGTCACGGGGGACGGGCTGATCAACTTGCTGGGACAGTCGCGGGTTGTTCACAGCAGGGCACGGGTATTTACTGGCGCCTGCCGCTTAAGTGTGCTCCACACGTGATAATTAATCAATGGTTTGTGAATGACCTTACGATAAAAACTAATTACGAGGAACGTATGCTTGCATTACGGTCAGAGGATTTCGTAGTACAGTAATCGCAAGTGGCTCCATGTATGGGCGGTTGTCGAGTTCTTGAAGCGTGTACATAAGCACTCAAAATTTGTTTCGCGTCGTTTTGGGCCGAAGCAAACAAAACAGTGCGACCTTGCAATGTTCGCTAGAATGCTATGCTTCGAAGTTTTCGCACGACAGCGGATGACCTGACGTGCAGGAATAGCAAAGTCCTTTTCTTGGCGCCGTCGGCAGAAAAGGCACTCGACACGATCATTGGTGTCGACGGCATGTCGATGCAATGTGTTTCTTATCTAATCGAACCTTAAAGAGACATTTAAGCGGGACTGATTCTGTAAACACAAGTAAACCGATATATTTATATATTACTACGTAAAATGCGATGTCGGTTACTTTGTGTTGGTGGTCGTGCGCGTGGGGTGCTGTTACCTTGTCACCGTTCTCGGCAAGACGCGTGTTCGAGTCCGGCCTTCTTTCTTCTGTTTTTGCCCCTTTTTTTCTTTTTTTAAGTTGGTTATTAATGCGCGTTTAACGTTTGTAATTCCATGCGTTTTTACCCCGATTAATCTGCGGTTATTGGGAGAAATGCCGCTGAAGTGCTAGCATTTCTCGGGGACTTCCGAAGAAAAATTTAATTATGGTGTACGATTATGAGGCACGCCGTAGTGAGGGACTCCGGAAACTTGGACCACCTGGGGTTCTTTAACGTGCATGGGTGTTTTCGCATTTTGCCCCCATCGAAATGGGCCGCCGTGGCCGGGATTCGATCCCGCGATGGGAGACTTCCGAGACATGCTCACAAAAGTGTGGATGGATGCGTGGATAAGGCTGCACCCTTGCAAATCGGGCGGCGGCACACGCAACCTAGCCGTGACTAATAAGTTATTTTGTACTTTGCGGAGGGTGAGGTTGCAGTATTGGCCGCCCCCTGTCTTTGATAACTTTCCTCTCCCCGTGAAGCTGCCTTGGAACCTCCCTTGAGTTCAAGCGATGTACTCACTCTACTATAACTTTATTAATTTGTTTTAGTTTATCTTGTCATACATCAATTTAGCACTTACGTTATACACAACTCAGGATGGTTAAGAAACTGAGGTTTTTGATCTTGTGCATGATTCACACAAGTGAGAGTTAATTATTTCTCTAAAGGCGGCTATTTACCATATTTATTGCAAATTAATTTTGCTTTACATTGTGGTCACGGTTCTCTCCGTGCATTCACCAAAAGTTAACTAGTCAAAGTAACAGGCGACTATATAGCAGCATTGGTGAAGTGAGGTTGAGGCTAATGTGCCTGGAATAAAACATGTTAGAAGATTCTATGGCAACAAAACATATAACACGAAACATACACATACTCACGTGTCATCACAGACTCTTGAATTCATCATTAAAAATGCCACAGTCATCCATTACACTGTGCACAACAATAACAGCTCATACAAGTGACCAAATGCTGTGCATAAAAAGATTTCATTCATGGGGTTTGATGTCCCTAAGCAACAAGCGTGTACGTAGTGGTGATAAATGGTGTGGTGGAAGAAAATGGATTCATTTTGACCTCCTGGGAGTCCAACATGCAGCCAAAGTGCGTTATACACAAGCATTATTTTGCATTTTGCCCACATTCATTGCATTGTGGCCACTGCTGGTAGGATCGAGTAGTATTTTCAGTGTTATCCATACCGAAAGGCACTGTAAACTTCCATGGCAATTATATATCAGAAGGCCTTTTTCCTAAATGTTGCACCATCTGACACATATGTAGACACAACTCTGAACCCTCAAAGCACTTGTCCCTTGTCTACTCTTTCTTCCGTGCCATGTCTGCTTTTTTTGGCGGGAGGGAGGGTTCTTAAATCATGTTTCATATGCACCAACTAGGCTTCTAAATGCCCTTTTATGTCAACTACAGTTTATTAAAAAGCTTGTTGTTTCTTCGTGTGGTGTTCATCTTTAGCACTGCAAACAGCTTGAAATCTGCAAAACTAATGACAACTGGAAAGTTCGTGTGGTAACCTGCTGAAACGGCACACACATTTCTAATAAACTTTAGTTTATAGTCACTGCATTGTCTGCTTCTTCTTTTGTGTTTGTCTTCAGTGCTGTTTCATCATGTTAATTACCATACCATACCATCAGCTGTTCCTACTAATGTATACATTCTAAACTGTTTACAGTGTAGAAGTTATGTGTGAGAATCCTGCTACCAGTTGTTTGAAGGAAGTGCAGTAGGTGTTTGCAATAAACATGCTCTTTGGGGTAGTGGTAAAAAATTTTGAAATTTACTTTGCTGTGGATACGGTGAGCTAGATGGCGGATTGCGCAATGCTGCATGAGCGAGCGAGTGTTAGTGTGAGTCAGTGTTTTATTAGTATAGAAAGACGATGTTAGCCTTGCAAAAGGTGCCGGCACGGTTGTGCCTGCTTGTCTGATATGTTGTTTCTGTGCAACAGTCTCCAAAGCTCACAGCAATATCTGGTTCTTCTTTTGTATTCATCTTCAGTGCTGTTTCATCATGTTAATTACCACACCAAACATCAGCTCTTCTTACTTATGCATACATTCTAAACTGTTTACAGTGTAGAAGTTATATGTGAGAATCCTGCTACTAGTTGCTTGAAGGACGTGCAGTAGGTGTTTGCAATTAACATACACTTTGTGGTAGCGATTGTAACTAGACCTAAGAAATGCAAGCCCAAGTGGCTATTGCTTTCACTGTAACCAAATCGTCATTATCTCCCATGCCAATGCACACAGGAAAATTCTCATGGTTCTGGTGTCTGTTTTCATAACCATGTACTCACCTCAGATAAGGCTCAACTGTAACAACAAATTTACACTTTGCATTATAGGTGTGCTAAAGGGGACTACCAAGTTAGGCTGTATTAGTAACTTATGCACTGCAATAGCAAAACGGCTACTGTTAAGATAAGAGGCAGCTTGGCAGTGGCAGTGCTGCGGTGAAGCTCTAGCACCAGGCTGACTGTGATGTCTTGAATTTTGACAAGACCTACCCGGGTCTACTTGCTTATCTAGTCAAGAATGACTTCATTCTAAAGAAGCGAAAGAATAACCTTAGGAACTTTTAAGTACTTCCCCTGTCTTAAAACATCCTCAATATGAGGGAACACACTGAAATCTTTCATATTACCACATTGATGCATCAGTACGACATTAAAAAGAAAAAAAAAATTTGGCCTTTTATTCTGCAGTAAAAGTCAACCTAAGTCAGTCTAAGATGACTTAGTTTTGCTCTTTAGTGTCCCTATACTATACTGCAAGACAGTGGTTAAGCTGATGCTTCATTCATAAGGGGCATCATGTCGAAGATGACATGTGCATGACAACTGTAAGGACATGCCATGACGCATCACAGATACAGTAATCGTGCCATCTCTCATCTTCCATGGCACAGCTTGAGATAATGTAACATTGAGTGTGGATTAATGTGGTGCTTCCATTGTGCTAGCAGCACACCAAAAGGCTGCTCCAGTGACGATGTGCATGCTGCATGCATAGATGCAGATTTATATAGTGTGTTTACGCTAGCTTCCCACATGTGTAGAAGCAGCTAGGGCTGCTGCCATTAAGATGCGCGGCTTAGATAGGCAAGGTGCTGAATGATGACCAACCTGCTCTATTGTGTAGTCACTGTCAGGCTTCGCCCCAAATATGTTGCAATCTAGGCAGAACTATATCGCTGCACCTCACTGCAGCTCATTTTTCAAGCATTATTCTTGTTATTAATGCCTTGAAAGAGTGCTGCATTCACTCAAATGAATAGAGCTGTCAGCAAGGAATTTGTTGCCTGGAAGCTGATGGGAAGCAGTAGTGCCACTGATGTGGTGGCACAGTGACTGTGAAAAAAAATGAGATCGGCAGCAATATGCACGTCAAGGTGATCACCATAGAGAAGAATAAACAACGAAATAATCCAATATTTGTGCATTTTTGCACAAGAAAGTTGAGAAGGGGCCCAATGTGAATCGACCGTTTTCAGCACACAGCAAGCTTGATGGCTTCTGTAGCCATATTGCAAACCAATTCAAGGATGGCTACATGACAAAATATGCCACAGAGTTCACATGCCACCGAAATTATTTGCAGAGCCCTTTTACATGTGGCAGGGTTCGCATCCATTGATCAGCGCATCAATAATAGAATGCGAGAATGTTGCTCTTTGCTGCCCATGGGCACACAGGTGGCCATTTATTCTTTCATTGTTGTGAATGCAGCTATAACTCCAGTTTTAATGATGTGCATGAGATGGGAAAGGCATGTACAACTCTTGAAAGTGAGCTTCTGGAAATGCACTCATTAACAAACACAGCTCCCGTTATGCAAGCATGACATCTGTTTTTCTCACTGATAAAGAATGCAAACATTTAGAATAACATCTGAACCTTGATTAGGCCAGTGCAGACATTTAGAATAACGCATAAACCTTGTTAAGGTGAGATGTGGCTGCAGGGATCACACACATACGAAACAATTAGTTGCGATATATCCTTTGAATAACCCTAGAAAGCCTAAAACCCATTTTGCTAAAACAAAACAAAAAACAAACAAATAATAAAAAAGATTAAGAAACAACTTAAACTTTGTCACCTAGAAAGCACATTTGTATCCTCCCCCTACCTGAAGAAAAAAGTCTTTATACCTTAGTAATTAATTATCAATTGACTATCTGAGTTACCTACAATTTAAAGTATGGTTCAGTGTGTCGAAGACGCTAGCGTGATTTTCGCAAACTTTCCCACACTTATATCAGCATTTTGAGCTACCGAACTCTTGTGTATCAAAAATGCCATGTTGGGCATTGTGAAGATAAACTAATATCTCCAAGTCTAACTCTTGTTCTTTCACTTATTTTGCTTCTGTCCTGGACTTTATGCTGGTTTCTGTTCTAAAACAAAGCAGCTATATTTAAAGCATGCCAATTACAGAAATGAATTGAGAATATATTTGAGTGAGTTTTGAGAATATATTAGGCTAGCACAAACAGGGCAGTTATCACTGCACAACACCAGAATGGTGGCGCTTGTTCTCTTGAGATCAAAATGATGCATTCGTCCGTGCTGCTGCATGAACTTTGGGAAATGTCACTATCACGAATTTCAGTAGACTAAAGAGTGACAGGGACAAGTCGCACGTTTAAGACAAACATTTATATTTGAAAAAAAAACTAACGACATGTGAACTCTGTGGCATATTTTGTCATGTAGCCATCCTTGAATTGGCTTGCAATATGGCTACAGAAGCCATCAAGCTTGCTGTGTCCTGAAAACAGTCGATTCACATTGGGCCTCTTCTCTACTTTCTTGTGCAAAAATGCACAAATATTGGATTATTTCGTTGTTTATTCTTCTCTATTGTGATCACCTTGACGTGCATATTGCTGCCGATCTCATTTTTTTTCACAGTCACTGTGCCACCACATCAGTGGCACTACTGCTTCCCATCAGCTTCCAGGCAACCAATTCCTTGCTGACAGCTCTATTCATTTGAGTGAATGCAGCACTCTTTCAAGGCATTAATAACAACAAGCCTAATGCTTGAAAAATGAGCTGCAGTGAGGTGCAGCGATGTAGTTCTGCCTAGATTTCAACATATTTGGGGCTAAGCCTGACAGTGACTACACAATAGAGCAGGTTGGTCATCATTCAGCACCTTGCCTATCTAAGTCGCGCATCTTAATGGCAGCAGCCCTGGCTGCTTCTACACATGTGGGAAGCTAGCGTGAACACAGTAGAGCACTGCACGGGCTCGGGCTTACCCGAAAGCCCGGCCCGGCCCGGCCCGTGGGCCGGGCCGGGTAGAGCAGTTTTTTCACGGGCTCGGGCCGGGCTCGGGCACGGCGTGTGCTTTTTGACTCTGGCCCGGGCCGGGCTCGTGCTTTGTGGTGGTGTGCATGTAACGTGCAGCGAGTTATTCTCGGGTGTTTCAACTCTGAAAAACATTATTTTTTGGTCTCGGGCCGGGTTCGGGCCGGTTTCGAGTCGCGCTCGGGCCGGGCTCGGCCCTAAGGTAAACGGGTGTCGGGCCGGGCCGGGCGGGTAACGTAGATTAACTGCGCGTGTCCGCTCTCATCGAGTGTGATGTGTTCATGTTTGCCTGTGGGCGCTGACACCATGTTTGTTAATTAGTTAATAACCGAATGTTTACAAGTTTATACAGACTATAAAACTACTATTCTTACTTTGTATAGCTCATCGCAATCGATACTTCGGCTGTCGGGAGAAACTACTTTTTGTCGCACGTAAGAATTAAAATAATGTTGTGTGCAGGTCAACACTACTCCCATTGCTCAATTTTTCCTGTTTCCTGGCTCTTGCGTTTCCCGGCTCTTACGTTTTTTACGGTCCCGTGAAAAACGTAACAGCGGGGTTCTACTGTATCTTGGTCCGAAAGAATTCTGCAGTGCACCCGCAGTTACGTAAATGCGTTGCGAAATGCGAGGCACAAACAGTGCATTTTGGTGCTCCCTGAGGCCCACATTTGCACACCACCTCGATTGTGCCACGTACACTCAGCCACAGGTGAGGGGGATGCTGTACACGATTGCAGTGGCGCAAGGCACACACAGGTTAGTCTGCCTTACAGGGCAGACGCTACCTACTTTCTTTCTGGCTGAAAAGAACAAAACAAATCTATGCCATGCCACGACCCCCCCCCCCCCTTCAACCTGTGCAAACGCTAGTGGATGTATGGCTAACGGCTCTCTTCTTGGTGCCGCATCTTTACTCTCCAAACTTTACTCTTCGCACAAGCTTTTCACAAGATGCCAATAGCATGCTGTCTTGTGGAAAGTTCGTGCAAGAATTGAAGCATGCTATGGACACTAGTATTCGCACAGGTTGAAACAAAAAAAAGGGGTGGAGGGAGGCGGGGGCGATCGTGGCATGGCATAGATTTGTTTTTTTTTTCAGCGAGAAAGTGGGTAGCATCTGCGCAGCAGTTACAAAATGCGTGGAGAAAGGTGCAAATGCAAAAAAATGCCTGCCCTGTAAGGCACACTAATATGCATGTGCCTTGCGCCACTGCAATCGTGTACAGCATCCCCGTCACCTGTTGCCGAGTGTACGTGGGAAAATCAGGGCGGTGTGTAAACGTGCGTATCAGGGAGCACCAAAATGCACTGTTTGCGCCTCTCGCATTTGGCAATTCGGATGCACTGCAGAATTCTCTCAGACCGAGAATATTTTTTGCCACACAGACCAATTGACTCATGAAATTTACGAGGCCTATAGAATACAGAAAAAAGGACCAGGTTGCATTAGTCAGCCTACAATAGTCTTCCAAGAAAGAGAAATTTCCTTTTTAGACCACGCAAATCGTTGACAGTAGAGCAGTGTGACAGACAGACAGACAATGAACTTTTATTGAGGTCCTGAGGGACTAGCCGGTGGAGACCCGCTGGGGCCCCCGGCTCGCCGCTGGCTGCTCCCATGTCGGAATCGGGAGGCCAAGCCTCTCCGCTCTTTCACGGGCCCTCTGGACGGCCATGGACTGGAACTTGAGTTCCGTACTTGAGATGGCCTCGTCCCAGTCCTGTTCGCTGGTGAGTGACGTATCCCGTAACGCAGGACACTGCCAGAGCATATGTGCTAGAGTGCTAAACACCTCCCCACAATCCGGGCACTGTGGGTCAATTTCTGTATTAATCCTGCTTAGGAAACCTCGCGAGGGATATGACCTCGTCTGAAGCATCCTAAGCGTGATTGATTGAGCTCTACATAGATTTGGGTGTGGAGGCGGGAAGCGCCTGCGTTCCTCTTTATAGTGGGAGACGATTTCATGAAATGTTAATAACGGGTCGCTGTGGCCGAGCTCCTCCGGATCCAATGAAGCCTCACCGCCGTCGCGGCGCGTGAATTCTCGCGCACGGCGGTGAGCAATCTCATTGGGATTCGGACGGCCCGGCAGCACGTTGTCACCCATGTGAGCGGGGAACCACGTAATGTAATGCACGGGGTCAGAATAAGTTCTTGACTTGCTCTTCAGAAGCGCCTCCGCCTGTCTCGCAACCATTCCCGAAGCGAAAGCCCTGACGGCCGCGCGTGAGTCAGTGTAGATATACGGCCTTTTAAAATCCTGCATCGCCAGCGCTACCGCCACCTGCTCTGCCACGTCGGCCGTGACAGCGCCTACCGAGGCCGCAGATAGGAGCTCGCCCTTCTCGCTGACCGCAGTGACCGCGAATTTACCGGAGCGCCCATATTGAGCTGCGTCCACGAAGGTTTCCAGGCAGTGTGATGTTTCTTTTTTAATTCATTCGTGTTTAGTATCACCACGAGTGCATGTCATGAATTGTTCACTGCCTCGCAAGTGCATGCACAGTTCAAGTGTTCATAAACTCATTCATTCAATAAGTTTTCCAGTTGAAAGTCAGCACTTTTGGTGTGTCAAGTCTCCCTTCGTCTACGTTTTCAGTGCGCTGTTCCTTATTTACCATGAATCAATACCAAGTTGTTCCAGATTTCCCTCCTCTTCGGGCCACTTATGCATCTTCATGTTTTTGCCATGTGGGGCGCCAAGGGTCATTTTTCGCAACTTTTGGGGAAGAATTAAAAATATAAATCCACATTTATTTAGAAAAACATGGCTTATTTTACCCAGTAGGATAGGTCATTTTTCCACAAGCGGTTTTCTCAATTCATGTTCTGAGCAGTTGTCTGTCCCTTTACGTAAAGGTGCCGGACTCTAAAACCCCAGAAATATACTGGAAAACCCCACAGTACACTAAATACATAATTTATACTAGTTTTTCTACAGCCAGTTTTCGTTCAGCTTTGTCCCTCTCATAACATCATGGCACAGAAGGCAACCACGTAAGACATCGGAAGGTTTGACACTTGCTTCGACTTGCTTGTCGAAAGGATGTTTCGGCTTCTACACAGAAGCCTTGTTCACTGACTATTACTGATTTCATTCACCTACAACAGACATATGGCCAACGACTATGTCAGTGAACAAGGCTTCATGGGGAAGGCAGAACATATAACCCCTTCAACAACACTATTTTGGTCTGCATTAATTATTGTGGGTTTAAAGTTCGTGGGAAAAATCATGTCAAAAAACAAAACAGATGGCAACCAAGGTGAAAAAACATTAAACAATGCTATTTCCCCTTCACGGGGGCCGTGTTCTCTCTATGGCCAGCATCTGTTTTTGCCATGAATGTTCAATGCAATGGTTCGAGCTGTTCGCAATTTGACCGACTTTCCCAACCCTTGTCATTAAGGCATGGAAAAGGGGTACCCCCATTACAATACCGTATTTACTCGCATAATGAACACCCTTCTTTTTCCTAGAAAATATGCGAAAGTTGGGGGGGGTGCGTTTATTATGCAGGGTAAAAGTTTGAACGATTTGTTTTTCCGCGGCCACCTATAAAGAAAGCCGCAGTTTCGTCCGAAAGGCGAACCATCGATTGCGATAGCAAATGCGCAGAGAGCTATACAAAGTAAGGATAGTAGTTCTATCGCCCGTATTAACCTCCCAAGTAATTTAACCCGCATGGTGTCAGCGCCCACAGGCAAACATGAACCAATCACACTCGATGACCGCGGACACTCACTGTCGAAATGCTGGTGTGAGGAAGCACTGCAGCAACCGCGAGCGAAGTGACCTTCATGCCGTGTATCGCTTCAACGCAAACTGAGCGGCGATAACGGAGTACGCACAAAAGTATAGGCCGCCGTGGCACCTACACTCAGCCTCCGACGCAGATCGTTTTCAAGATAGGGCGCGCGAAGCCGTGCAATGTGCAGTTGCTGTGCCGTGCTGCCTCCCTCCCAGCGGCGCCATGCACACGACGAAATACGGCGCGTTTCCTACCCGCTTTCTTCCCTAGAACGCGAGATAGAGCCGCGATCGTTGGTGCCGACTTCAAAAATGCACCTGGAGTGTCCATATGATTGCTACCGCAATAAAAGTGGGAGACACGTACAATTGGGCGTCCGATACAATCGTACCCACTGAATGCCATATCGGACGCCGCATCGTACTGTGTCTCTCCTACTTCAAGGCAGCAAGTTCAGGGTGTGTTTATTTCGCGGGAGAAAGGCAATTTTGAAATTTTGACGACGAAAGTTGGGGGGTGCGTTCATTATGCGAGCGTGGCCATTACACAAGTAAATACGGCATTTCACTTATTCAATCTGAAGGGCATGAATTCTCTTACATAATGTAGCATAGTAGCAGATAAAACAAAGCACAGAAAAATCAGAGTAGTTCAATAAAAAGTAACAGGGGCCACAGGGTATGTGGGTTTACATTCTTACAGTACCGTATTTACACGATTGTAAGTCAACTCGAATGTAGGTCGACCCCCCCCCCCCCCCCAAAAAAAAAAATTTCATGTGTCAAAAAAATGGGGGGGGGGGGGGAGAAAAGCCACGCGAGTGCATTTCACACAAGGGAAATTTATTGATGGGGTTGCTAAGACTACTCATCGTCACTAGAGTTGACCGCACTGGTACTGCTGCCGTCATAGCTGCTGCGGTCCCACGGCACGTCGTCATCAAAAGTGAGTCCACACTTCGCGAGCGAACGCACCATGACATCGCGCGGTACAGCCCCCCACGCAGAGAGGACCCACCCGCACACAGTAGCCAGAGAGGCCAAATTTTCTCTCGCTGAAGCCCAACAAGCCTTAGTTGGGCGCGCCCGGGCGGCGGCTACCGCCACTGGCGTCCCGAACTAGGGACCTCGACCCAGTATTTGTAAGTACCAGGCCCTTACGGGCTGGTCCAAGCATACTTCCTGTCCCTCTATAGCGAAATAAATGTTTTCACCACCACCACCACCGCCACTGCCGCACCACACGTTCACTGACTTTAGACTTGCGTCCCGCTGCGCAGTTAGTTTCCTCAACATGGAGGATAGCAGCCCGTTTGAACGCTGCTGAGAACGAGCGCCGAAAGTTCTTGGCACTCATTACAGGCGCGACGATTCAGCACAACAGCAGAAGTGACAGATGCGCGCGGCCGTCGAAAACAATCGTATCTCAAAGAAAAGCTCTTCCGCCAACTACTAATACCCCCCAAACGACGGCTCTTCCGCCAACTACCAGTACCCCCCTAACGGCGGGTCTTCCGCCAGCTACCAATACCCCCCAAACGGCGGCTCTTCCGCCATCTACCAATACCCCCTAAACCGTGGCTCTTCCATGATCGATGCTCTCACAAGAGCCGTGCTACAGTGTACTAGAAGGGCACTGTAGCCGTGCGCTCGTTGTGCGCGCAATCAAAATGTATGCAATACAGTAAATTATTACGCTACGCTTCTACCGTAACCATAAAAACGTAGGTGCAAAGTTGTAACCACGCCGTAGCACCCCTGATTTCTCGTTTCTCTTGCCGTTACTAGCGGTACACGGTTCGGTTTCGATTCTAAGTCGAGCCCCCAACATTGGATTGCCAAATTTGAAAAAATGGGTCGACCTACAATCGTGTAAATATGGTAATTGCTAGTGCTCTAGAAAATGCTTTGAACCATTGCATGAAAGTGGATAGTTTAGGAGTTTGTTTTATGAGCTTGTAGCACAAGAAAAAAAAATGTTAGTGCAATGAGGCAATTCGACAACAGGTACACTAGACTTGCTGCAAATGTGGTTTTCAGTACATATCCAATTGCAATGCAATTTTCAAACTCTATTATTTAGAAAACAAAACTGTAGATGAAAATGAGGTAAATACAGTACATACAGAACATCATAGTACCCCTTTTCCTGTACTGTGTCCCACTTGTTTGCACTGCTATTTATCATTCACGATGTGCCAACTCGTGCAACCAAAAGAATTTATTCACAAGTGCTCTGCATTGTGTCCTTCTATCGAAAGCTGCCACAGTTTGCATTTTATATCAGCAATGGATGTTTATTAACTTAACGACTTACTCCTGAGTTCATGAATGTACCTCTACGGAGAGCTGTTGGAAATCACCGATTCAGCAAGATGCTATGGTAGCTCAGTGCCTATGGCGTTGCAGTGCTGAGCTCGAGGTCAAACATTTGATTCTGGCAGTCATGGTCACATTTCGATGAGGCCTCATTTCAAGAACACTAGTGTACGATTAGATTTAGATGCATGTTAAAGAAACTAAGGTCCAGTCCAAATATGTCATTAGAAACTATACAGCAGGAAACAAATTATTTCCATGAACTCTTTAGTGTGTGCTATGCAAAGTTCCTTCACATAGAACCCACAGCTTGTTTCATGAAACAGCTCAGAACTTCCACATGTTACATAGCCTTATAATTAAAAATAAAAGGGCAGTACAAACCAAGGTGGCAGCCACAGCCTCATCCCGCACGGCTGCCTCTAATTCTTCAATGTTGTTGGCAGGTGGCCGAGGAAGAACTGGAGGCACTGTCGAGAAGGCAGGCTGAGACACTGCACGGGTCTTGTCGAGAGGCTCAGTTTCATCCAGCCTCTCAGACACGACCGGTACCTCATGCCTCAGCTGCTGCAGCTCATGCAGGACGTCCCTGTTCTGCTGCCGCACCTCCAGCTGCACCCGCAGCAGCACCGCTTAAACACAAAAATATTTACTTTACAGCTGAATCGGTGCATTTGTGGCATATTTGGTTGTTTCAGAGCACTCTGGTAAATGTAAAGTATCAGGATTTGTACAGGTCTCGGTGACAAAAATTCATAGGTATTTAAAGACTTTCAAGGGTGCTTACAGCAATAGAAGGAGAAGTGGAACCATTGTATTGTGTCTAATGGGGAGTACCGTATTTTCCGGTCTATAAATCGCACCTTTGTATAAGACTCACCCCCTCAAACTGGCAGCTTTTCCAGAAAAGAACGTAAAAAAGTCACACTGGTGTATAAGACACACCTCTTCGTTCGGTAAGCGATTAAAAAACAAAAATCGTGACGTTTCTTTCCGTGAACGCGGGTCACGCGCAAGCGTAAGGGTGCTTCTAGTTCAGTGTAGTAAGGGTACCATATATTTCCGCTCCAGGCGCATTTCTGCCGTCGTGGTTGCCACGATGTTCCGTATAAAATCCAAGGGCGATAAAGGGCGATAACATCGTCCCCGTGCGCCATACTCTCTATGTGCGAGTGAAAGCGTCCGATGGTGAGCCGAATCGCGCAGAAGGGAGGAAAGCGGGAAGGCGGTTTGTACGCTGGTAGCAACTGCGTAGTTTGCACAGAGGCGCGCGGTATCTTGACAACAATCTGCAGATGCGACAAATTCGGGGTCGGCCGACACACGGTCCACCTGCCGCCGCTTGCGTTGCTGCTCCGTCCTCATCGCACGGCGCTCGGGAACTCGATCACGAGAAGAACTTGGCACCTCGATAGCGCGCACAGAACACGCAGCAATTAAGTCAACCAGCGCGCTTCGCGTGGCCATAACATCGAATGCATTTTTGACGGCAGTTTTCCTGGAAAAAAACTGACATAAGTCGCACCGTTCTATAAGACGCACCGACGAAAAATCCTGAAAAAAAACGCGTCTTATACACCGGTAAGTACAGTACTTTGAAGGTGACCACAATATGTGCGAAAGCTAGCAAAATTATTTCTTTAAAACATATGGCAAGAACTTTTGAGACAGACCTTGTGCATCCTCGCGTCATCATTTTTGATTAAGCATCTCAAGATTGGAAAAAATCTGCCTTCAGAAACTGTGCACCATACCTGTGGCACTTATGATAGCCATTGAACATGTTCTCTTCATAAACTCAATGATGCAAGAGAGACATTTCAAATAATTTAGCAATTTGAAAGCCTAGAGCTTTTTTTGTGTGCAGAATGACACAGGTAACATTTCTGTCATACGTTTAGGTGTAAAGAATGAACTGCAGAATGAAAGCAACCTCGAAGTTATTCGACTTTTATGGACTGTGCAAAAATGTAAAGAGACTCGCACATCATCTCCTCAGAACCTTCCCGTTGTGGTGGCTCCAAAGGAGATGTGCCGGTGGCGCTTTCCCCAGCTGATACCCTTGTAGGGCATGGTGAAGATAGGGCAGAGTAGCAGCAATCCACAATTAGTGCCAGCATAACCGAGCAACAAACCGCCATTTCTAATCGACCATTATATAAACAAGAAGACCCCAGTCCAAGATTGGTTGCAAGAAACCATGCGGACACACATTTTCTCCATTTGTATATCACTTAAATTTTGTACAATTACAGACATTCTGCTTAGTTTTGGCATAATGTGTAGTAGTGAAGTGGCCCTTGCAACTTTAGTTTAATAAATGAAGCATACAACCAGCTTGACATATACCACTAGAAGTGTGATTATCCACGCAATGACGAGGCATAATACACGCTGCAATAGAAAGGGCAAGGCAAACTCGGAGCAGGGTTACATTTACAGAGCAGTCGCTCTGCCAACTGGGCTGACCAGGAAGCTAGCAGGTGATAGCATCAGGCTTTAAGGGGCAAGTCGAAGTGCATGCAACAAAGGTTACCAGGATACCATACAGTCACTTCTAGATTAATATAATCTTGTGTTGACATGTGCTTGCCTCCTGCATAGCTGTCTATCTGTCCCCCAAAAATGGTGGTGTATGGTTGAGTATATTGGACCAAAATGTTCTTTCTATTACTGGAGAACTCTTTTAAAAGTAGCTGCATTCGTTTTCTTTTTTAAAAATCTCCATGCTACTTAAACGGCCCACTTTTTCTTTTATGACTATACCTTTGCCTTGAAAATTTCTGAATTGTTGATTTAGTATATAGTGGCTCAAAAATAAATGTACATGCATAAACGATCTATTTAGGCATTGAACCTGGCCATGATGAAGAGGGGCGTGCTGCTTCACCTCGAATGGAGCTACCTGCACCCCGTAAGCTTTCCATAAAATAACCATTCAGTGTGTTTAACTGCCCAGCTCTGGTCTTTTTATGATTCTCGAATTAAATGCGGTCACCATTAGGGTCGAACATGTGTGCGATGACCAGCTAAGTTTGAATTAATTTTAGGATTGGTATAACAAAAGTTGATCCCATAGAAATCTAAAGGCTTCAACCTTTGAATGAAATCGAATATGCTGGAGTCAGCTTAGGAAGTAGGCTGTAGTAGCACTTTTATTTTGCATGTGGCTGGAAAGCTTGTCAATGCGTTGTTGTACAGATCAATATGCACAAATCGGCATTTGTTTTGGCCTATCTGAGCAATGAAATTCTAAAAGCAGATGGCACTGAAAAATAAACCGAGACCTTGCTATTTGTGCATTAAAGCAGCACTGAACCACCCCTTGATCTTGGCAAGCAAGCACATTCTACATGTAGCGGGAGGAGCTAAGAAGTAGTCTTACAGATAGCTTTCCAGAGGGCTGCTCCTCACCATTTTTTTAAATGCTGGCTAGCTTCCAGTAGGCATTATGTGGTCAATTCTTTTAACAAATTACTTGTGTTTATACCCTGTTAGAGAATTAGCAAGTGGGTAATCGACAATTGCCAATGCATCGCCACTCCCTTATCATTCTTAGAAGTTTTGTCTGATACCCATCTTGAAAAGTTACCATAAGTTTCCTTCGAAAAGATAAAGGTGAGGTGTTATAGGACTGTCATTGCTACTGGCACTGCCCCGGCTTAAGAGAACCAATGAGTTGAGGGGTAGTAGGGAAAGTAAATATTATGCTCCGAATGGCTTCGTTTATGAGGCCTTTTCAAACATTTTTAAAAATTGTATTCCTTGGAAAAGCGCTGCACTCAACAGCAGAATGTGTTTCTCAAATCTTGGAAAAGGGCTCTCCAGGGCCCCTTTAAAAGTAATTATCAAAGAGGCTATGTTCTGGAACTCTTCCAGGAAGGCAAGTTCAAGTTTGAAATTTTCGCAAGAAGTTTAGAAAGTTTCTATGATCTGAAGATTGGCCCATCCCATGCTGATGTGTGATCCTTAGTCACACGCAAGTTTAGAAGGTGAATTTAACAGTGTGTTTTAGAAGGAGCATCCCCCAAAACACAAACTCCTTGGTACGCCTTTTGGGTCCTATTGTACATTAGGTTGACAGCCTACCCTAACCGAGTCCCCTGTTTTTATAACTCCCTGGTCTCTACCACCAGATCACTGTATAGAACTAAGAAGTTCTCAAGTAACTTTCCTTTAATATCTCACCATATTGTATGCAATGCCATTTCTAGAGTAGTTAGTGTTCTCAATATTTCATTTAGTGGAAAATTTGAACATATTTATCAAGTTTTCAAGAACTGCACTGGGACACCATACAGCCCTATTTTCTATGCGTGCGTGGTGTTTCCTATCTGCACTCGGCCACTGTGACGTTTATACAAAACTTTTAAGGAGGGAAATGGCACTTCTATTGCAGCGTGTATTATGCCTGGTCATTGCGTGGATAATCACACTTCTAGTGGTATATTTCAAGCTGGTTGTATGCTTCATTTATTAAACTAAAGTTGCAAGGGCCACTTCACTACTACACATTATGCCAAAACTAAGCAGAATGTCTGTAATTGTACAAAATTTAAGTGATATACAAATGGAGAAAATGTGTGTCCGCATGGTTTCTTGCAACCAATCTTGGGCTGGGGTCTTCTTGTTTATATAATGGTCGATTAGCAATGGCGGTTTGTTGCTCGGTTATGCTGGCACTAATTGTGGATTGCTGCTACTCTGCCCTATCTTCACCATGCCCTGCAAGGGTACCAGCTGGGAAAGCGCCACCGGCACATCTCCTTTGGAGCCACCACAACGGGAAGGTTCTGAGGAGATGATGTGCGAGTCTCTTTACATTTTTACACAGTCCATAAAAGTCGAATAACTTCGAGGTTGCTTTCATTCTGCAGTTCATTCTTTACACCTAAACGTATGACAGAAATGTTACCTGTGTCATTCTGCACAAAAAAAGCTCTAGGCTTTCAAATTGCTACATTATTTGAAATTTCTCTCTTGCATCATTGAGTTTATGAAGAGAACATGTTCAATGGCTATCATAAGTGCCACAGGTATGGTGCACAGTTTCTGAAGGCAGATTTTTTCCAATCTTGAGATGCTTAATCAAAAATGATGACGCGAGGATGCACAAGGTCTGTCTCAAAAGTTCTTGCCATATGTTTTAAAGAAATAATTTTGCTAGCTTTCGGACATATTGTGGTCACCTTCAAAGTACTGTACTTTCCGGTGTAAAAGACGCGTTTTTTTTTCAGAATTTTTTGTCGGTGCGTCTTATAGAACGGTGCGACTTATGTCAGTTTTTTTTCCCAGGAAAACTGCCGTCAAAAATGCATTCGATGTTATGGCCACGCGAAGCGCGCTGGTTGACTTAATTGCTGCGTGTTCTGTGCGCGCTATCGAGGTGCCAAGTTCTTCTCGTGATCGAGTTCCCGAGCGCCGTGCGATGAGGACGGAGCAGCAACGCAAGCGGCGGTAGGTCGACCGTGTGTCGGCCGACCCCGAATTTGTCGCATCTGCAGATTGCTGTCAAGATACAGCGCGCGCCTCTGTGCAAACTACGCAGTTGCTACCAGCGTACAAACCGCCTTCCCGCTTTCCTCCCTTCTGCGCGATTCCGCTCACCATCGGACGCTTTCACTCGCACATACAGAGTATGGCGCACGGGGACGATGTTATCGCCCTTTATCGCCCTTGGATTTTGGGGGACGATGTTATCGCCCGTGGCAACCACGACGGCAGAAATGCGCCTGGAGCGGAAATAAATGGTACCCTTACTACACTGACCTAGAAGCACCCTTACGCTTGCGCGTGACCCACGTTCACGGAAAGAAACGTCACGATTTTCGTTTTTTAATCGCTTACCGAACGAAGAGGGGCGTCTTATACACCGGTGTGACTTTTTTACGTTCTTTTCTGGAAACGCTGCCAGTTTGAGGGGGTGAGCCTGATACAAAGGTGCGATTTATAGACCGGAAAATACGGTACTCTCCATTAGACACAATACAATGGTTCCACCTCTCCTTCTATTGCTGGAAGCACCCTTGAAAGTCTTTAAATACCTATGAATTTTTGTCACCGAGACCTGTACAAATCCTGATACTTTACATTTACCAGAGTGCTCTGAAACAACCAAATATGCCATAAATGCACCGTTTCAGCTGTGAAGTAAATATTTTTGTGTTTAAGCGGTGCTGCTGCGGGTGCAGCTGGAGGTGCGGCAGCAGAACAGGGACGTCCTTCATGAGCTGCAGCAGCTGAGGCATGAGGTACGGGTCGTGTCTGAGAGGCTGGATGAAACTGAGCCTCTCGACAAGACCCGTGCAGTGTCTCAGCCTGCCTTCTCGACAGTGCCTCCAGTTCTTCCTCGGCCACCTGCCAACAATATTGAAGAATTAGAGGCAGCCGTGCGGGATGAGGCTGTGGCTGCCACCTTGGTTTGTACTGCCCTTTTATTTTTAATTATAAGGCTATGTAACATGTGGAAGTTCTGAGCTGTTTCATGAAACATGCTGTGGGTTCTATGTGAAGGAACTTTGCATAGCACACACTAAAGATTTCATGGAAATAATTTGTTTCCTGCTGTATAGTTTCTAATGACATATTTGGACTGGACCTTAGTTTCTTTAACATGCATCTAAATCTAATCGTACACTAGTGTTCTTGAAATGAGGCCTCATCGAAATGTGACCATGACTGCCAGAATCAAATGTTTGACCTCGAACTCAGCACTGCAACGCCATAGGCACTGAGCTACCATAGTATCTTGCTGAATCGGTGATTTCCAACAGCTCTCCGTAGAGGTACATTCATGAACTCAGGAGTAAGTCGTTAAGTTAATATACATCCATTGCTGATATAAAATGCAAACTGTGGCAGCTTTCGATAGAAGGACACAATGCAGAGCACTTGTGAATAAATTCTTTTTGTTGCACGAGTTGGCACATCGTGAATGATAAATAGCAGTGCAAACAAGTGGGACACAGTACAGGAAAAGGGGTACTATGATGTTCTGTATGTACTGTATTTACCTCATTTTCATCTACAGTTTTGTTTTCTAAATAATAGAGTTTGAAAATTGCATTGCAATTGGATATGTACTGAAAACCACATTTGCAGCAAGTCTAGTGTACCTGTTGTCGAATTGCCTCATTGCACTAACATTTTTTTTTTCTTGTGCTACAAGCTCATAAAACAAACTCCTAAACTATCCACTTTCATGCAATGGTTCAAAGCATTTTCTAGAGCACTAGCAATTACCATATTTACACGATTGTAGGTCGACCCATTTTTTCAAATTTGGCAATCCAATGTTGGGGGCTCGACTTAGAATCGAAACCGAACCGTGTACCGCTAGTAACGGCAAGAGAAACGAGAAATCAGGGGTGCTACGGCGTGGTTACAACTTTGCACCTACGTTTTTATGGTTACGGTAGAAGCGTAGCGTAATAATTTACTGTATTGCATACATTTTGACTGCGCGCACAACGAGCGCACGGCTACAGTGCCCTTCTAGTACACTGTAGCACGGCTCTTGTGAGAGCATCGATCATGGAAGAGCCACCGTTTAGGGGGTATTGGTAGATGGCGGAAGAGCCGCCGCTTGGGGGGTATTGGTAGCTGGCGGAAGAGCCGCCGTTAGGGGGGTATTGGTAGTTGGCGGAAGAGCCGTCGTTTGGGGGGTATTAGTAGTTGGCGGAAGAGCTTTTCTTTGAGATACGATTGTCGATGGCCGCGCGCATCTGTCACTTCTGCTCTTGTGCTGAATCGTCGCGCCTGTCATGAGTGCCAAGAACTTTCGGCGCTCGTTCTCAGCAGCGTTCAAACGGGCTGCTATCCTCCATGTTGAGGAAACTAACAACTGCGCAGCGGGACGCAAGTCTAGAGTCAGTGAACGTGTGGTGCGGCAGTGGCGGCTTCAGCGCGAGAAAATTTGGCCTCTCTGGCTACTGTGTGCGGGTGGGTCCTCTCTGCGTGGGGGGCTGTACCGCGCGATGTCGTGGTGCGGTCGTTCGCGAAGTGTGGACTCACTTTTGATGACGACGTGCTGTGGGACCGCAGCAGCTATGACGGCAGCAGTACCAGTGAGGTCAACTCTAGTGACGATGAGTAGTCTTAGCAATCCCATCAATAAATTTCCCTTGTGTGAAATGCACTCGCGTGGTTTTTCTCCCCCCCCCCCCCATTTTTTTGAGACATGCAATGTTTTTTTTTTTGTTTTTTTTTTTTGGGGGGGGGGGGGTCGACCTACATTCGAGTTGACTTACAATCGTGTAAATACGCTACTGTAAGAATGTAAACCCACATACCCTGTGGCCCCTGTTACTTTTTATTGAACTACTCTGATTTTTCTGTGCTTTGTTTTATCTGCTACTATGCTAAATTATGTAAGAGAATTCATGCCCTTCATATTGAATAAGTGAAATGCCGTATTTACTTGTGTAATGGACGCGCTCGCATAATGAACGCACCCCCTACTTTCGTCGTCAAAATGTAAAATTTTTTTTCTCCCACGTAATAAACGTACCCTGAACTTGCTGCCGTGAAGTAGGAGAGAGAAAGCACGATTCGGCATCCGATATGGCATTTGGTGGCTACGATTGTATCGGACGCCCAATTGTACGTGTCTCCTACTTTTATTGCGGTAGCAATCATATGGACACTCCAGGTGCATTTTTGAAGTCGGCGCCAACGATCGCGGCTCTATCCCGCGTTCTAGGGAAGAAAGCGGGTAGGAAACGCGCCGTATTTCGTCGTGTGCATGGCGCCGCTGGGAGGGAGGCGGCACGGCACAGCAACTGCACATTGCACGGCTTCGCGCGCCCTATCTTGAAAACGATCTGCGTCGGAGGCTGAGTGTAGGTGCGACGGCGGCTTATACTTTTGTGCGTACTCCGTTATCGCCGCTCAGTTTGCGTTGAAGCGATACACGGCATGAAGGTCACTTCACTCGCTGTTGCTGCAGCGCTTCCTCACACCAGCATTTCGACAGTGAGTGTCCGCGGTCATCGAGTGTGATTGGTTCATGTTTGCCTGTGGGCGCTGACACCATGCGGGTTAAATTACTTTGGTAGTTAATACGGGCGATAGAACTACTATCCTTACTTTGTATAGCTCTCTGCGCATTTGCTATCGCAATCGATGGTTCGCCTTTCGAACAAAACTGCGGCTTTCTTTAGAGGGTGGCCGCGGAAGAACAAGTTGAAAATTTTACCCTGCATAATAAACGCACCCCCCAACTTTGTGCATATTTTCAAGGAAAAAAGTGCATTCATTATGCGAGTAAATGGGGTATTGTAATAGGGGTACCCCATTTTCCATGCCTAAATGACAAGGGTTGGGAAAGTCAGTCGAATTGCGAACAGCTCAAACCATTGCATTGAACATTCATGGCAAAAACAGATGCTGGCCATAGAGAGAACACGGCCCCCGTGAAGGGGAAATAGCATTGTTTTATGTTTTTTCACCTTGGTTGCCATCTGTTTTGTTTTTTGACATGCTTTTTCCCACCCAGTTTAAACTCACAATAAATGTAATGCAGACCAAAATAGTGTTGTTAAAGAGGTTATATGCTCTGCCTTCCCCATGAAACCTTGTTCACTGACATAGACGTTCGCCGTATGCCTGTTGTAGCTAAACGAAATGAATAATAGTCAGTGAACAAGGCTTCTGTGTAGAAGCCGAAACATCCTTTCGACAAGCAAGTCGAAGCAAGTGTCAAACCTTCTGATGTCTTACGTGGTTGCGTTCTGTGCCATGATGTTATGAGAGGGAGAAAGCTGAACGAAACCTGGCTGTAGAAAAATAGTATAAATTAGGTATTTAGTGCACTGTGGGGTTTGCCGTTATTTCTGGGGTTTTAGAGTCCGGCACCCTTACGTAAAGGGACTGACAACTGCTCAGAACATGAATTGAGAAAACCGCTTGTGGAAAAATGACCTGTCCTACTGGTTGAAATAATCCATGTTGTTCTCATTAAATGTGAATTTCTATTTTTAATTCTTCCCCAAAAGTTGCGAAAAATGACCCTTGGCGCTCCACATGGCAAGAACATGAAGATGCATAAGTGGCCCGAAGAGGAGGGAAAACTGGAACTTGGTATTGATTCAGGGTAAATAAGTAACAGCGCACTGAAACCGTAGACGAAGGCAGACTTCACACACCACAAGTGCTGACTTTCAACTGGAAAACTTATTGAATGAACGAGTTTATGAACACTTGAACTGTGCATGGACTCGTGGTTAGATCAGGTGATACAAACAATAATGAATTAAAAAAAATAAAAGCCACCACACTGCGTGGTCTAAAAAGGAAATTTCTCTTTCTTGGAAGACTATTGTAGGCTGACTAATGCAACCTGGTCCTGCTTTCTGTATTCTATAGGCCTCGCAAATTTCATGTGTCAATTGGTTTGTGTGGCGAAAAAGAATCTCGGTCCGAGAGAATTCTGCTGCTACCCCTGGAGCTGAGCACCCCTACTGATGCCTGCATCAGTTCATGAATTGTATTCTAAATAGTATTCTAAATAAATTATATTTTCGTTTATGCTTTGCGTGTGTCTGCAGGAAGTTTGCTTCCCGCACTTATTTCCATCACGTTTCCTTCGCTACTAATTGTATAGGCAGTAAGCTAGCATACAAGCAGCTGAATGGCTGAGTACAGGCTATGCTTGAAACACATTGGATGCAAAATGGCTGAGCACTGGATAATCTGGAAACGCGTTGGATACAGAATGGTTGAGCACTAGATATTCTGGAAACGCGTTGGATACAAGATGGCTGAGCACTGGCTAATCTGGAAACGCGTTGGATACAAAATGGCTGAGCACTGGATATGCTGGAAACGCGTTGGATACAAAATGGCTGAGCACTGGATATGCTGGAAACGCGTTGGTACAAAATGACTGAGCACTGGATTCTTGAAATACACTGGATACAGAATGGCTGAACACTGGCTCTATGCTCGAACTACATTGGATACTACAATGGCAAACTGTACGGCACATCTTGGCTCGAACAGTGGGTGGACCTTCGATCGGGTTGCACTTTGCCATGATGCCAGGATTGGGCCAAAGTTCGTACCAATTTCTGCGAGCATTGGACCATGCTTGGCCCAGTGCTGTCGTGCTGCCTGGGCAACTGATGCTGGCCGACGTATAGGGGGGGGGGGGGGGTAGACGGTGTAAGGGGGAGCTGCGTCTTACCCCAATCACCCATACTCTCTGACGGGTGCAAATAAAGTGCTTTCTCTCTCTCTCCCGCTTCGTTTATCCCACATGTAACACATGCTCTGTGTTTTTTGACGCTACTACTATTATATTGGACACATGGGCTGATGCATAAATAAAAGGCTGAAGGAACAAAAGTACAATGTAGACCGCGCTAAACTGGGATGGCTTTCTGCAGACTGCTGCGTATGTGGATGCAGGCCAAGATAAAAAAAAAATGTAGTATCGTCGCGAAACACAGAGACCGTGTTACACATAAGATAATCGAAGAAATTCAACGTTTAAAGGATGGTTGCGCAGTGCCCCCTCTGTCGCTCTCACTGACAAGCAGACAAGATACCTTGGGCTATCACCACTTTGACTTTTGTGCGGCTTTGTCGTGGCGTTCTGCGCATGGTTGGTTTTATATTGTGTGACTATACCAATAACGATTCTTTCTGAAAAGAAAGTAAATTGTTGGAAGTCAGTGCTCTGTTCCCTCTTCTGTCCCCTCTGGTGGCCTTGCGCTGTTAACCTGATTTTAAATATTGTAACCGCGCTTATTAGACACCGGACGTTTGGGCCGTCCGTTGTTTGAAGGTCCGAGTTCTCAGCACGAGCGGCGTTTCTCGAGAAAATCACAGGAGGCATCGACCCGCTAGAAAGGGCTGGAGAGCGTGACCCGCTATGGCGTTCGCATCCTTCGCTACAATATGTATTCTAACAAAGGACTCAAAGCTTCATCTGGTGATATTAAACACTATATTTTCTGCCACACACTGAACTAATGAATCGCGTTGAAAGCAGCATAGGTTATCTTCGTGTAGTTAAACATTGAAACGAAGCAGGAATTTTGTTGAAAAGCTTTCAAGAAGAATTTGGTTTCCGTTTGCCATGTACTTTTGTAGCAAGGAAAGTTTACCAATACATGCAGAAAAGTGGTGTGTGCATTGGGTCCTGCTTAACTCCGCCCTTAAGTAATTTATTTTAGCCATGGTAGGCAGACACCAAAGCGAAGGGTTGACAGGCTCAAAATTCCAAATGGGTTTCGCTATGTGAACGATTTGTTTTTGTTTTTTTTTTGCTGCGTATGTGAATATTTTGAGGGTGATGTGTCCGTGTGTTATTGGTCGTACTGTCTCTGCCCACTTGTAATCTATTTTGAAATGACAAGTGATAATGCTATGTGGTATTTATACTTGCTTTGTTAGCTGACCATCCGACCCGCCGCTTCCATAATCCTCACGCTATAAAGCCACTTTTATGATTTCACTCAGTGCAATATAAAACAGTCAAGATGGTCATTCTTGAGATGTGCTTGCGTAAAGTCTCCATGAAGGTGTGCAAACATCAGTCAGCATAACTTCCACGCAACAACTCGAACATCATAGCTATTATAGGTGTCTATAACTGTATCGGTAGCGGAAGGATTGCATAAGACAGATTCAGCCAAAAGACACACCAGCGTGCTAGGATACTGAGAAAAAGGGTTCGCTGTGACAACCTACATTCACCCACAGTCGCGTCACCTTAAGAATATTGGACACCATTGTAACACACGTGTCGTGTTCTCACGACTAAATAAGATAAGCAATTCTCGTAGCAAATTCAGATAGGGGCGTTCAAAGGAAACGAGCTGTGAAAAGAAACACAGAAGAAAACATGTCGATGACCGACAGGTGTCGTTTATGCCATCCGAATGGAAAGTGGGGACATCGGCCACACTGGCAGATGCCTCAACGATAGGCTGCGTGAACATAACAGCAAAATGAACAATCAGCCACTTGATGATTTTCTTGCAATGCTTTTTAAGCACTGTATTTTCGTAACCCTCTCCACATATAACATTATGCTTGGAAAAATTGTGAACAAATTATCGAAGCTGTTCACTGAAGGACAACCAATAGCCAAGGACGACGACGCTATGCATCAGCAAATCATCCTTGTATTTTATAATCAATAGATTTAGAGTCCTTGTGCATGCCGTGAATCCTAATCACAGATAGGTAGCATGCATGTCACGATAGGGCCTTGTAGGTACGCTTAAATACTTCAAGCTTTGTCAGTACTCAAACTGTTATATATTTCATACTCGATCATAAATGTAACCAAGTGTGCCACACGTTTCTTATAACCGAGCCCCACTCAATGCTGGTGAGGAAACTCGGTGAAGAAATTTGTGTTCCACTCCTTGGACATCGTGTAATGCCTGCAGCAAACCTGTGTTACCGCCATGCCAAAGGCAAATTGTGGAATGTGACACATCAGTTGTCGTGCTACTTCTACCATTTGCAGTTGATTTCTATATTTCATGTTAACTTATTGACCAAACATCACAACGGACATTGCTCACTTTGGCTATTATTGGCCCTTGTGCCTTAAAGCCCGATACCTCAATATCATCTTCACAAGTGAGGCCTCTGTTGATGCTTAGTAAAACAGCGGAGGTGGTACTAACGGTGGTCTGAACTACTCACATGTGCACAATGGGGTTCATTGCAGCGATGAAAAGCAGAGCAGGAGAAATAGGTCAAGTTGTTTTTCAAGGTGTTAAGACTTCGCACACATTGCGTGAGCGGTAATAAACCACTCTTGGTGGTTCCCTGAAAACATTTTTAACAGAGTTCCGTTTAAAGCAAACATGTTGTGGTGTTCCTTTAGAATGTGGTTCACATTGGAAACCGATGCTGAGTGACTAAGAATCAGGTTATTATTAATGTGTTGAAAAAGCAGAGGCAGGCAGAGGACTAGATTACCGTATGGCAAATTGTGAGTGGTTCATACCGGCAGGTTTACCATTTGTCACCACCCCCTACACAAAGGGAATCCCACTCGAAATCGTCGTCGTTATGAGGGAAGAGCTTCTGCTGAATTCTTAGCTTCGTCACCAAGTGTGCATGTCAGAGTTCTTCGCTGCATGGCAAGACCCCAAAAGAATAAAAATTATTTTGCTTGCGATCTGTGTTTTCCTTGTCACAGATTGAACTCTGTTATTACGAACTTGTGGCTGAGACGTAAATGCCTTCGTTATATCCGATACTCATAAAAGCATATATATGTTAACCGCTGATTACGGTGAACAAATATTTACGTTTACTTTGGAATATACGATATTTCGTTATTTATAGGTTTGACTGAACCACAGTACTGAAGGCCGTGCTGTAAAAGAAAAAGATGTATAACGAGGCCGACCTCTCTTTTACTCCCGCAGATCAACCGGCAAGTGTTAGCGCGCCAAAGTAAATAATCAACTTCTCATTAATCTTCGCCAACAAGACTGAGTGCACCCTGCTGTGGTCAGACCAGGAAGAGTTTCTCCGCCAGAACCCAATCCACTTGCGTCCCTACCTAACACCTGATCACGCGAAGAATGGCTCGACCCAGGTCGTCAGCTTTGTCAGCATCGACATAATTGAGCCTAAACTTCTGGCTCCATCTAATAACTCGTTCATTCTGATGTGTTGTCCGCCGCCGTGGTCAAATTTTCCTGCAAGACAAACCGGTCGAAGCTAGGCTACTACCCCAGTGATGCTTCGCATATAAACAGTGATTTTGATTGGTCAGGGAGAGGGTTTCTAGGTTAAAGTCACAGATCCTACTTCTTGCCCCTCCCTCTTTTTGGCACATGTCATGGGTTGGTGCGCGGCACTCAAGGAAAAAGACACTTTCACTTTGCATGGTGCATAGAAAGTCTATAGGCTTTATATGGTACGTTTACGAAGAAGCTTACTCACTCTGATAACGCAATAAGGAAAAAAAAAACATTTAAGAGGAGAAAGTATGCGTCGTAATCACTGAATTGCTAACAACTACGTAGCACCCATATGCTTTATAATATGCTATTTTGCAGCGAGCATGGATGACGTTTATCGGAAAATTTTTCGTTGGTTGAAGGTTCTCAGTACCTAGTTGCATCATGGTTCGGTCGCCAGGTATCAAAAGCTGCATATTTTCCTTGTTGTGTAATATATCTTTGTTTTATTGAAAAGCATTTGTAAGAAGCTCACACGAAGGTTACGCAAGGTCAATTTAATTTCTTTCTTTCACCCTAGAAACGCAATTTACGTGGAAACCCGGTGAAATTGGGCGATAAACTTAATTCACACTGAACAATGTCTGTAACAACTTAGTCTTAATAATATATATATATATATATATATATATTTACGCTGTGCTTCCTAACAGCTAGCCTAAGTAATATCAAAAGATATCGTTGCTGAACTTATTTGGCATCGTGAATCATGCATAAATGTCATTCGCTAATGAAGCAGCCACATTTTGCCTCCTGTGCAACAGGATGTTCAAGCGATGCGCAGCTTTGGTGACGCCGTGCTTTGGTGACGTAAGTACTCAACATAAAGGTCAGCCGCAGCCTCAGAGCTATATCATTGCTGTATTAGGGCGTTTTAGTTTTTCTTCTTGACACTTATATCGTGCACATTTTCTCCAAGAGACGAGTGGATCTTCGCGGACATAAATTTCAAATGGCAGGGCAGAATCATTGTAATTCAGTTGCATTAATGCGCGCTTACTTTTTCTCGGATGAAAACATCGGGCGCGGTCTTCATCTGTCCACGCGCTAGTCGTAGGGAATAGCAGATTGGCAGAGTCAAAAAACCACTGTAGAAACCCCGCTTTGATTACGATCAACCTATGCTCGCTTTTCCGAAGTATTCTGCCTGAAGACTCGTTAGTGGCAAATTAAAATCTTCGAGAAGGTCGAGAGAAAGCCCAATTATTACTCAGGATGGCTTGTTCGAGTTCAAGGTCATGACATTTGGACTGGACCCAGCACCTTTATCAGATGTCACGATGAAGTGATGATGAAGAACGAGATATTAGCTAAACATTGAGTCGTAAATTTAGTTCATTGTTGGGAGAACTTGTGGCCAGAAATACAAGTGATCCTAGAAACACAACGATAGCCGCTAGCACAGTTGGTTGTCGCAGAAATCTGATCTATGGGTTATGCGCGTCGTCTATTATATCCGCGACTCGTCGTATATTCCAGTGTAATAACCGTTGCTCGTGTGCGTTGTCAATCGTACGTCATTATCCGCATCGCTCCCGCAATCTGATTGAACAATGTACCCTCAACACAGAATCGCCGACAACATTTGACGTGTGACTGCCGTGACCGGAATGTGATACCGCACCCTCGGGTTTAGGAGTGCACGCTGCCACTACGCCACCACTGTGGGTTACAAAAGAAAATGACATAAACAAAATGCATAGAACGGGCCTCTCTTATGATATATTTTTTAACACGAAAGTGTTTTATGCCGGGGTCCACCAAGACTTCACTGACGTATTTCCGTCACGGAAATACGTCATAGGACATAATACAAAGAAAGAAACCAGAAGAAAAAGTTCCACAAACATGCAAAATTTGGAAATCGAACCCACGACCTCTCGGTCCGCGACGATAGATCGCCGAGCGTTTAACCCATTGCGCCACAAACGCATTTGCAGAGAGCTACACAGACGCGCCTTATATATCTAACACTCCTCCGTGTACCCGCACTCTTGCTCGGGGCAGTGCCGCCGCCTACGAGCAGAAAAGAGAAGTACTGCATTATGACACTAACGCGCACCGACAGTGAACGCTTCGGTGGTCTCAGCACTACGACGCCTCGATGCCAGCATTCGAAGGGACGCTGGCATCAAGAAGCACTACCAACGCCACCTAGGTGGCGTTCACCATACTCAGCACCGCGGAGCGTGGCCTCCGCAATTAGCTCTGAAAATGTTTCTGAAGTTTATCGCGGAGGCTGCAATTACGACGCGCTGTACGCGCTGATTTGACTCGGTGACGATTCAGTTACGTGCTTTGTCTTGCGCGTTGTATTAGTGTGTCAGTTACGTGCTTCGTCTTTCGCGTTGTGCTAGCGTGTGCAGCGTAGTGCAGCTTCCATATGCACGACGGTTGCTCATGGTCATCGACGTTGGTAGTCGTGATGGAGGAGACGTGCCACCAGGCGTCAGCGTGGGTGCATCAACGCCTAAGGGCGCTTTAGCCACAAAACACCAATAGACATTATATATCAATGTGCAATAAACATTACACTACTTCTGTGAAGACACGTTTCACTTTCGTGTTCTATACCGATTTCTATATAAGAGGGATCAACCACATTTTTTGCTTTACCTGTATTATCTTTTTATAAGTGTTGACGAAAACTGTGGTCAGATGGTTTGATGAATGGGACTGTTGCAAGCGGCGCTCTATTTAATTTACTAGGTCTAATTATACCCGGTGTTTCAGCTAACACTTTCAAAAATGTTAAAATAAAAGTTTGCCTAAGGCAGATGTCACAATTCTAGTTCATAAGCTGGTCTACTCGAAGAGGCGGCCATTGCTTGCATAAAAAATTGAAATGCATGATTCATTAATTAACACAAATTTTTAATTACATTTCTAACTAATTACCTTGTGGACCATATTGAAATTTGCAAATTCTAGCCCTGGAGTTCACTAGGCGGATCAACTTGCAATGAAATCCCGGGATGAAACCAGTTTCGAGATTTTCATTAGCGAGCGTTGCGCAGAAATGCATTGGCATTCCAGTTACTTTTTTGCTTCAATGCATAAAACCACGTCCTTTTAAGTCATCCCAGTGTGTTTAAAAATGCGCTTGCAGAACATGTTACCTAACATTTGTATTTGCGCTTTTAACAGCGGAGCTGTTTAAGGCCGAGGTTGAACCGTGCCGAGCGTAGATCAGTTTTGCGAAGTGCGCGCCAGCCACAGGTGGTCAGAGAGTGGCGAGGATGAGAGAGGAAGAGCGCGCGCCGATTGACAGGTGGGCGGTGCCAAGGAGAGAGAGACGGCGGCGCGACGCTTTCCGTGGAGAGATAGCTGGGGGGGGGGGGGGGGGGTCTACCGAGCATATATAAGCGTGCACTTTCCGCGCAGAGAATTCCGACGTTCGGCGAAGAGTATGGCAAGGACGAAGAAGCAACTGTCTCCGGAAGAAGCGGCGCGGCAGGACAGACGTCGGGAATCTGCTCGAGCAAGGGCCCACCGATGACTTGCCGACCCAGAGTTCCGAGCAAAGGAAGCCGAGGCTAAGCGATGGCGTGAATCCGAAGACCCCGAGTTTCGAGTGATGGAGGCGGCGTCGCGGCAACGGTACGACGAGACTCATGTGGAAGTAAAATACAAGTTGAAGCCCCCAGCTCCGCTGTTTCTTCAGTCTTCGCGACGTTGAGTCCGTGAAGCTGCGCTGATCTTTTTATTTAATGATCCCACTCCCTTCTGCACCGTCATATGGGGTCTGATGGTATTCAACTAAATATATAAAAATAAAACTTGCAGTGGTTGAAAACGTGCAAAGCTGTTTATCATACACGCAAATTTCCTGTCATCAAATGTACTTGGTGGAATACTGCGCAAACAAAGGGGATAATCAACTAGCACCAGGCGTGGTTGCTTAGTGGTTATGGTGTTGGGTTGCTAAGCACCCCTTGCCTCTTTATGTGGTTTCATGCCTTTGACGAAGCGTTCCTGCATGTTTAATTGTTTGTCTGTTGCAAAAGCAGATCAGTTATCAGTCAGTGCACAATGCACCAAGCCATTTTGACACATGGTGTGGCTGGTACACAGTGCACCAGCCACTGCACCAGCCACGCCATGTGTCGCAAGGTGATTTATCGAGTCGCAATGGCCTTGAGCCGCTAGAGCGCAAGCGTGGCAGGTGTGACGTCACGCCACGTGAACTTCTGCGGCGAGGCGTCGCAGTTGCGCGCACTCGGAGCCTCGCCACTGCAGTACCACGTAACAAGGCGAGGGTTTAACGGCTGCTTCGCCGGCGCTTGGTCGCTCAGTCTCGCCATGGATGGTGCGCCGGCTGGGCCGTCTGTGCGTGCGCTTCAGCGCCAGCAACCGGCTGAATCCAATCACCGAGTAGATATAGCTAGACGGCAGGCTGCGAAATCTCAGCTAGCACAAAGTGGGCTGCTGAAACACCGGAACAAAGGCAGGCCAGATTAGCACGTTATAGAGAAGCTTACCAAGCGCGGAAGCATTCAATAATGGAACACTGAGTGCATAGTCTTTGCAAAACCAAGGCAAACAGACATTTCACTCTTGATAACTAGGTTTACAAGAGTTAAACAACTTTCTTTATTTTATGTGGACTCGCTTCGTATCCTAAGCACTGCTCTCACCTGTTCATAACTAAGAATAACAAAATACGAGTTGTATTTAAATCGACATGACAGAATATGCCGATTCTGCAGCTGAAATTGGGTAATTATAAGGAAAATAAATTACATGTTCTCATGAACATTGTTTTCATAATCTAATTGTTTTTTGGGCACATATCCAGTCAGATCTTTCGTGTTAAACAAGAAATCAATTCAACACTGCAGAGGTTTTTACTAGTTGGTGCTCTGTTGACTTTAGCACACAAATTGAACAATGGACAGGGGATGAGAGTAGGAACCACTAACTTCCAGATGTCAGTATTGGCCCCATGTACACATCATATAGCTGTGAAAACCCAAACGAATGTAAACAAAGGGAAAAGTCCATCTTAGCAGAAAAAGACCAAGATGAAACAAAGAAAACTAAATTCTTTGGTAGCTAAGTCACAATCACGATGCTAAAGAGAGTCATACTTTGGCAAGCACGCACGTTTAGTTATTTTACTGAGTCTCCCAATATGACAATTGTTTATTTGACAGCGACACCGATGGGACATTTACGCATCTTCCTATTTCATGCGCCATTTTTGCTCTCTTCACAATTTTTCCTTTTTTGGTTAATTATTTAATACCTGCTTCGCCTTTACTGGCATTGCAGTTGGGGGTGTACATTCGGTGTAATGTATCTAACACTCAAATCAAGCACACAAAGCAGGGAGGCAATTATCATTGCGCACTATACAGTTTGCTGGGTAGCCAGGAAACTGTATATGGGCAGGGCAGAGACACGCGACAGCTACTACATTGGTAAGTATTGTGGCCAACCAAAATAAAGTTTATTCCTACATGGGCAGAGCAGCCGAGTGTGAGCAGACGATAGTCTGCTTTTTCCGGCAGTACGTACAGTTAAATCTCGACATAACGAAGTCAGTAATATAATAAATTTGCTTTGTTGTACTGAAATTCGACTTTTTAGTCAAGTAAGTACAGTCGCCAACGGATTGTTTTCACACGAAAGCTCCCCGCAATCAGAAAAAGCAAATTTGAATAAGAAAATAATTTGAAATTTGAAAGTCGGCGACTAAAGATATAGTTTCATACTGTGCAAACGATACCTTCAAATCGGCAGTATGAAGCGAACCCAGCCATGCTTTCGCATCCACTCTACAAATTTCATGATGGCATGGCTGATACTGTCACACGCATATGGGACCTTGCTATCATGAAAAGCGCCAGCAGCGGGGGAAAATGCTTAGTCTGCCTCTCGCTTCAATGCATCTCTAAAACTTTAGATTAGGCAACCTCCAGTACTAAAGAAGCGGGAGGACAATCCACATAATGCCACACCATGTCAGCCCGTCCACTCTTTGCACACGCATCGATAACCTCTAGAAGAGGGTGCACAGGCTGCATATGTACTCAGCTGCACCAACAGCCTTGTGCAGTGATGGCTACGCTAGAAAAGAAGTGCACACCAACTGCACTCCACTGGGTCCCTCTGAGGGCCCCTTTAAAAGCTAAGTTTGCCACATTTTTTTCCTGTTATAGCCTAGTGCAAACAAGTGAATTCATTTCACCCCATTAAGAAATTTTCACATAATGTAGAAAATTTATTGAAGTGCAGAACATTTTATTACTTTTAACCTCTCTCAGTCGGAAAATCCTACAAATGCATAAACAGCCCTTTTCGCCTTGTTCTATCTAACATTTTTTTTTCATGCTGAAAAAAAGGCATGCATTTTAAAAGTAAGCTTTGTTGCAACATGGGAAAGAATTGTCTCATGTCACATAAAGAGTTGATGAAATCAAAATACAGTTGCAATTTTCCTGCGACTAACCTTTTCTGACACTCAAAAGGAAAATGCCCTTTTAAACAACAGACTCAAAAAAAAAGAAAAAGCCACAGCAAGTAAGCTTGGTTGCGAAATGGGAAAGAATTGTCTCATGTCACATAAAGAGTTGCTGAAATCAAAATAATGTCGCGACTTCCCTACGACTGACCATATCTGGCACTCAAAAGGAAAATGACTTTTTAAAGAACAGAGTAAAAAAATAACATACTTCACTAAAAAGAACATTTCACAGTTTGGTAAAACTCCTAAAACGATGGCTAACACCTGGCCCCGTGCTTTAAATCTAGAAGGAATGAAGTTCTTAGGTTACTCTGAGTTGTTTCTTGAACATAAATGTGCAAAGAAAAATGGGTCACGTCTATATTTGCGGCAAGATGTGAACAAGAAACTCCCTTTAGCTGGCTGCAGTGCTCCCTGTGATGAATATTCAGGCAGAAAATTGTTAGCCCGATGTGACTATGCCTGCAAGAAAAAAAATCTGTGACTCCAATCTACGCCGTGAAAGTGGTTGGACAGCGAAGCTGTAAACGACACCGACAATGATTACCTATTGTGACGACACTTGAATTAACACACGTGGCTCCGAAAAGAGTGAAAGCAGAGACAATTGAAATGTACCTAACCTCACCTGTTATTACTTCACAGCGACATTATATTCACGCTGCTCTTCTGGCATGATTACACTCCGCGGTCTACCCATGGTAGCCTGGAATGAACTCAATGTGTTGCTAGACAGTGGTGACGTCACTACGTGATGTCTATTTGTCACAAAAGAGCGCGTAATCCAAGCGCGCGCCGCGTGTCACGCAAGCCAGTGAAAGAACACGCCGGCCCCGCGGCAACTTCAACAGAGGGGGAGAGCGCAGACGCCTCAAAGCGAACGGCGCCTGGACGTAGCCTCGACGAAGCGACGTTAACCGGAGGGAGAGAGAGAGAGAGCACACGCACGCGCCGAGACACCTTCTCATCCGGCGAGTCCAAACAGATAACTACAGCGTGAGCGCGCGCCAACAGCATGAGTCATCATCAACCCTCGCCCCCTCGACACTCCGACAGCGGCGGTCGAAGGTGCGAGAAAAGAGTAGAAGCTCCCCAAGCTTTGGCCATGCTACGAGATCACGACACCGATAGGAAAGTTCGAGAACGCCTGTGGATGCTATATAACCGCCGTGCGAGAATCAGGGAATTCGGGAATTCAGGAATTCAGGAGTTCAGTCCGCACCGGTGAAGTGATGTAACGTGAACACCGAGCCTCTGCGGAAGAAGGGGATTCCCCGGCAAGCTAGTCGACGAGTTCATGAGCGTCTGCATTTCCGGAAGAAGTTCTTTCTTCGAGATTTGCTCGAGCTAAGCCGATATCGTCCGACTCCAAGACCAACCAGCACGGTGCTACGAATGGACACTTACTTTTTATTTTGTACTTTACGTGTTAGACTCTTAGTGCTTGTCGTGAATTATTTTCTTGTGTTTGTTAATACCCATCTGATTTGTATTGTGTTGTGTCTAGCCTAAGTGTGCAAGTGTGTGTGTAACTGCCTTGTGTGAAGAATATATTTTGTTGTGTTTTTGACAACTCTGGGCTCTGACTCGGTCTTTGGAGAGCAACCGGCGTTCGCTGGCGCACCAGAGGGCCCACTCTTAATTGTCCTTGCTTTCGTGGGATTATTTTCGGAAGCTAAGTCGGCTTTGGAATTTAGTCCGGCGTCTGCGCCTCGTTCACCGGGGTCTGTGACACTATTCTTTTGGGTACTTTTCCACTCGGAGTAGCTTACGCAACCGTAATATTTACTGGGAAACACACGCGGGAGAAAGAAGGCTGTAAACGACACCCACAACGATTACCCATTGTGATGTCATTTGAATTCACTCACGTGGCTCTACAAAGAGAGAAACCAGAGCAGCGCCTCCTCTAGTTTTTCAGTGCTGGCTAGATGCGGCCAATCCAACGTTTCACCACCCTCTCCTATTACCCTTTCCTGCTCTCTGCTATCGGCCAGCGCTCACCCCTGCTTTACGGTCGTGGAAGAGAGTACCCTCCGGTAGTGCCTCACGAGGGAAGTCGGAGGAAGTAATCTGACAGACGCATGAAGCGTCCATCGCATCTCCTCCGGAACGGCAGCGGCGTGCGCTCAGTGGCTCAGACGGACGCGTGACGCAAGCAGTCGTACCTAGGCAGCCTACGTAAGCGCTGTTTTAAAACAGCGCTTGCATGTAGGCTGCCTAGTCGTACCTTCTGGGTAGCATCACATCGCGGCAACTCACTAACTAAGGTGGCCCAGCGGCTCCCATTGCCGAGCGGGCGATTATGCTGGCATTAAAAAAACAGAGGAAGCGCTGACCAAAGACACTGGTTTCACGAGGGTATTGAATCCCAGTGTAGAGTAGCAGGCCAGAGCAAACTAACGCTCAAGCCGACCTCTCTGCCTTTCTTCAAATAAACCTCTCTCACTCTTGAATGACGTCAACCCCTTTCGAAGCAGCTGTAAATATAATCTTTACTGGAACGCGTCGGAGGGTTTTCCCATTGTTCACACGCGTGTTATCATCCAGAACGTGGTTTTGATGCTTGTTTTGTGGTTTTTCTTTGAGAACGAGTGCTGAGCTGTATGCTGTATGCCACATTTCAAAGGGGATGTGCTGTTTGCATTCAATGTTTAGCCTGGCGTGTTTTGCTTACGCCGACACGACAATTTCCTTGGCTGGTAGAAGCATACAGCTTTGCTGTAAGACAAATATGGGAAACTACATCACGTGCAAATGGAAAAATGTTTAGTCCGTGCTCGCTGGCACCCTGTGTCTGTATTGGCCTTGAGGACATACCGTGGCGGCCATCTACTGAAATCGTTCCGTGGTGTTGAAAACATCGTGTGATACCGGCTGCAAAGTTACCTCTTCAGCAGTTTAACCATGGTTAATTGAGAGTGTTCGCATGTTTGAAGTGTTGTATGGGGGCATCTTGGTTGCAAAAGAACCTGGATCTTGCATCCCAATCTAGTGTGTAGGGCATAAAAGGCTTTTAGCGGAGTCGCCTGGTGCTTTTATATTAGTTATTAAGTTCTCATGATCTTTCACAAAAGCAGCTATAGGCACTTTTGCCACAGTAACAGTACTGTTCGCAGCATTCGTCAGAGGGAGTGCGGCTTGCATTTCGCCAGAATTATTGCTGAACGATAATTATTTACTGGTTTATTATAATATGTGGAACATAACAGCTGATATTTTTATCTCCTCAATCCGCCGTGTGTACGCATACTAGTCACAAGCATCACAGTACAGGGTGTTCTGACTGATGTCATACTAAGTGAGCACGCTACAATCCCTGTGTGCATCACTTGCTCGACTCTTTCGATGATCATATTATTTTGTTTTCAGTGACTATCAACTCAGCATCTAGCGGCAGTTTTAATTTGAAGTACATGTGAGAACTCAGACCAGGCTCAGTCGAATACGTCCGGCACTGTGGCACTGAGCAGTAAACCAGGCTGTAAGAGTGGGCCACTAAATTGCTGCCTTGGGAATAAAACACATTATCACAACCTTACAATCAAGGCTTCAATTGCCCAGTCGGGAAGCTGCAGGAAAGGCGTGACCTCGAGCCAAAGATGTCGCTTTCTACGTAATAGCGATTGCAGAGTTGATTTCTACAGTGGTGGCCCTTGACGCCAATAGGCATCCCTTTTCTGTGCACGTGTTTGTGTAGGACTAGGCAGATGGTGCCCATTCAATCTTCTACATTAACGTTATGTTTACACTGTATTGGGAAGACATTTTCTTATTCAATGTCATAGACCTTGAACCTACATAATTACCACCAAGAGCCCTTTGTCCACCAACCTTTCCTTTGCAATGTCTCGCTTCTGTCTTGATGTCATGGAGGCACTTCAGCTGGCTGAAGCAATGATGGTGTTTGAGTACACACGCAGGCTTACACCTTTCCAACCTGGGCACCGATTCATTAAGAGCTGGCATGACTTGGTCTTAGCAGACATAAGCCATAAAAAACCAAATAAACTTCTTCCGAAGTCATTCTAACCTTGTCAATAATCTCGTGTCTTTTGCTGTGTCTGTTCATCAGTGGCCAAGGCAATTTATCTCTTAATAAACCAAAGAAATAATTTTGAAAGGCCAGCTATTAGGCTACCATTATCTCCTCAGCCAGCCTGAAGTGTCTCACAGCCATCAAGGCAGGAGTGGAAAAAACGACAATGGAAAGTGTGGCAGACAAAACGTTATTCGTGGTAATCGCATCCATTGATAGACTATTACACTGACTGAAAAAGAAAGTGAGTTCGCAATACAGCCTGGATGTAGTTTTTTTAGTCAGGAACAAACAGGCAATTTGCCCAATCCTGCACAAACACTGTGCACAACTGCCAACGGATTAAATTTTGCTGCGTGTGTATGTGGTGCAGTGTACCACATTTAATTGTCCTAAGGGTACAGTATATTCGGCAGACTGGTTGCTACTTCAATAGTAGGCCCTTAAGAGTATTACAGCAAATTACAAAGGGCCCTTGTTCCCATTTTGCTGCCAATTGTATCAAGTACGAATGTGAATTGCTTTTGCAGGACACATCAGTTGAGTTCAAGAAACGAGATAGAGTAACCCAAGAAATTATTCACGCCTCCAGCACACAAACTGTCATTCTTGAGAAATGTTCTTTCTCACAATATTTTGACACAGTCCCTAGTTTAGTACAGGTTTTCATATGATGTTTTGGTTTCTTCTACAGTACAATACTGTGGCTTGTTAGGCACTGGTGTTTTGATGTGGACGCTCTTGTATTGCTATAAAGCCAACGGTTAAAAAAGATTTTCCTTTGTAACTAAAGTTTGTAAACAGTCCCTGTCAGCTCATCTTTTAATTTGTTTTTCCTTTTATCTGTGCAATTACACCAAACAAAGTAAAAAAAATATCAGTACTCAGAATCACAAAAGTGCACACATGTGTAACGATTCTGCTGAGATCCTTGGAGTGGTCAGCCACACAATGCAGCACAGTTAGAATGGCATCCTGAGTTAAAACAAAAGGATAAGAATTGTAAGATGCACATGAAAAATTTTGTTGTGTGAGGCTTTTAGCATGTATACTGTTTACCATATTTGTACGTAAAACAGTTTTGCATAAAAGTTGAGCAAGGTAAATCAATGTCTGGCGCTGGGACTGTCAGCCAGTGCTACTCGTGGAAATGGTGGCATATTTGGCACATCATTTCAAGTGCAGCTTTTGCGGCGTACATGAATTAAAAAAAACTTAGGTCCACATAATAGATGACACCTGTAGTTAGAAGCGTTTGTTACATGCAGCACCAAGGCCCTGAGTGGCACTACCTAACGCTTCCAGGATCAGACTTAGTACACACAGAGAAATGCGCAACAAAGTAAACAGGAGGAGGAGCTGCCGCGGTAACTCAAATAATAGAAGATTGCATGCATTATGCAGATGTGAATACAGCTCCCATCAGCAGTGAGTTGTACTTTGGTCCACTTCCCGTCCACTCCACGTATTTTTGCTAGACTAAGCACTACTAAGTCATCCCAAGCGTTTTCCAAAATATATTTAATATTGTTTGATTATCGATTAACTATTGATTGCCTATCGATTGGCTATCGATGACTGACTAAGCTTAAGTAGTCCCAACCATGCTTAGCTAGACTTAGCCAGGCTTAGCTTCGCTAGTTCACAGGAGTATGTACCATTGCACTTGGATTCTTCCTGCACAACCTCCAGGATCGGCCCACAGTTTTCTGTCTACGACGGACAGGTTACGCTCGGCCTAAACAGCTCCGCTGTTAAAACTCCAGGTGACTTAAATTATTCCGCAGTCTTGTACTGGAGTGCTTCATTAGTATGTCTTGGTTATGGCAGGTAAAACCCTAAAATGAACTTATTTATACAAAGAAAGGAAACTGGGCCCACATTGTACGACATCATACGAATTAGGAAAGCAAGTAACCACAATATATTGCACATAATGTAAGGATGAGTGCTGAAATTTAGTTGAACGTTTACTCTAGAAAAGAAGCAACACAAGTATATTTCTTCGGGAAAAAAAGCACAACGCAAAACGTGTAAGCTATTACGAGCTGTGAACCACATTTGTCGCGATTCTATATTTTCACGCTGTTTAGTGAGCTGGGGAGGTTTCGGTTTTAATTATCCATAGTGGAACAAGGCGTGTTGTTCGAGCCGATGATTTTACACTTGTCTTTGTCAGAGCAACAAAACGTTTCCTTCTTACTTTTAGTGCTTAGTTTTAGGTTCAAACTGTGAATGCATTCTTTGAAGTCAATGAGCAGTTGGGCGCGGCCCTCTCATTTTCATTGTATTAGGTGCACCATTCTCTGCGTCCTGAAGCCCGTTGATGCAGAGCAGCGCCACCAGTAGCTTTCTTGACACAACGCGTGCAGCTGCTAGATCTCCCTTGCCTAGCGCGATGACTCCTTTTTCATCAGAGGTATGCGCTCCTCCGGCAGCTGTTGCATATATACGTACCGACGTGTCTCCTAAGTGTGCGTGCCTCGCCTCTCACCAGCTGTGTTCTCTAATGCGTACTCAGTGAAAAGTCAGTGAAAGACGACACGCTAACTGCTGGTCAGCAAAGAAACATTAACTGCTGTGTCAAGCTACATTTATTTTGCCCAGAAGTTATCTGGAACAATGCTTATCTAGATAATTAGTCAGGAACAGTCAAGAGCGAGGTTTAAGAAAACTTCACATTTCTGCTTTTCGTAAAACTTGTCAAGATAAGGTTGCAAAGTACAAATAATATTGGCCTGAATATGAGCCAACCACGTCGTTACAGCAGAGCGTCGACATTGCAAACATTATACATTACAGACACTAGACATTACTGCAGAGCGTCGCTTGCGCTCCGCTCCACTCTACTTTCGCGTGCTCACGTGTCTGCCGAGAAGTGCATGGAGCTTGCTTGTTAACGAGTGCGTTTCCAAATACATCATCACTGTGTATTCAGGTTCGCTATAAACTAACAGAGCAACCAAGCGTACGCACTCTCTGACTATCTTCAATCGAATTTTGTAGTGAAGTACGGGCAGCGTTCTGCACTTGACTGTCTTGTATGAACGTAGTGCGAATGACAATTAGCGCTTGTGCCATGCGGCTTACTGCAAATTATCAGTATACACTATCCTCAGTGGTGTGGATAGCCGATGTATTGCTAAAAATGGCTTTGGGGATAGTTATATAAGTTGTAATTGGTGTAGTTTATATCCAAGGTTCTTCAGGTTTGTGAAGCCGGTGGAATGGATCACTTGACCCAATATTGTGTCAATTCTTCAGCAATGTGGCAGTCTGGCCACGTTGGTATTCATTATTAAGAACTGTACAAGCGCATTGATAACACGGACGAAAAAAGGTAAAACACATACACAAACACACATAGGCGGAACTTCCAATGATATAGTTTTGATCCCGACACTCACTTTTATAGATCACATAATATGAGAACATCAGTGTGGAGAACTCCAAGGCACTACGAGTCAAGGTTTCTCCTATCTCGTGTATTACTGTTGACTCGTGGTGCCTTAGAGTTAAATAATAATCATTGACACTTTCGCCTCTGTACAACACGTTCTTTAAGTGACCCGCAGCTTTGGTGATGCAGTGCTTTGGTGACGTCCGTAATCTACATAAGCGTCAGTGGATTGCTCAGGGCGATGATATTGGGGTATTTCTATGTTTTAGTTTTTGTCTTGATACAGATGTCAGCTGACATTTTCTTAAACGGGTTGACGGTAGTGGATGTTCATGCACATGATCTTTAAAGGGCGGGGTAGAACTATTGTCATTTAGTTGCGTTATTGCACACTTCCTTTTTTTTCTCGAAGCAGAACATTGTGCAGGATCAGGATTTTTCCACGCTTGAGGAAGTTATAGCGGACTATAATAGTCTCTGAATCGATGCAGAAAATCCACTTTGACGACAGTCAAGCTACGCTCTTTTGGCTCAGTATACATTCGGAAGTGTGAACAAAGTAGCTCCCTTGTCGCACAGTGCGACTTCTTTCCGCCGTGCTGAAGCCACTCAGATAATATAAACTGATACACTCCATTTTTGTTTCGCGAGTAAAGTGTCTGATGACACCCGGGGAAAATATTTTCACAAGAATATTAATTGGATTAAAAATCGCTCTGTATTTGTGAAGCACACAATAGACGGAGCTTACGCAGGCACACTTTTTGATCATTTTCTGAAGTGGCGCGAAGCGAACATCCGCAGTGATGTCTCCACGATTACAGTCATGAAGTTCTTGTACACAGTGTTCTCCCCCAAAATTTACCCGAACAAGGTAGTTTGACCGTGGCACCCGCCTTCTACATTCTTCCTTGTATGATCCCCGAATAAAATTGGAAGCCGAACGCTCTAATGGAGTTATCAATTTGTATATTCCAATGGTAGCATTAGGTACCGTGCGTTTTGCCAAGCAGTAATAGAGCATCTGGGAACCTACAGCTGCACTATGCATGCTACTGCTGGGCTCACACGAGCATTACAGCTCCATGGATGTGTAACACTGACAATACGATGTTGTAGGATACCCGTCAACTGCGTTCTTTAGCAATTCAGACTCGGAACTTGCGCGCCTCCACCAGCGGCTGATGGAGAGGCAGAATTACAGCCAGAAACATACGGATGCGCGCATATCCGCGAGAAAACTATTGTGAAAATTGGTGATTTCTTTCGGGTGAAGGAGCCGGCCGTTTTCTTGAATAGCGACTTCACATTCGTGGGTTAAAAAAGCATGGGCTGTCATCTTTTTGTCTCTACAATTCAAGAATGCCGAGAGCGTCCAGATTCGCAAGGCTTCAGCTGCTAGTTGAGCTGTACTTCAATTAAGGAACCTCAGTGAGTGCGCTTGTGTTCTGTATGGGTCTCCACATGATGGTGAGAGACCAATATCGACTCCTCGGGCATTCACAATGAAGTGATGTGGCTATGGCGCGCGATTATTGTAATTTATTCACAAGAACGTTAGTCTTCTTCAGGTAGTATTGAGCCTTCATAAGTTACTAATATTTTGGGTACACCTGTAGACCGGTTTCCCGTGCTTCTATCTTTTAATTTGCTCTATAATATGAACTAATAAGCCCAGCAGCAAGCCTTGTTGAGCTATCTTTGTATTTAAATGTGCCCTTTTTCATGTTTCTCATCAAAAGGAAGCTTGTATTGTTCAATCTTCTCCGTATCTATTTTGTGCGCCTTTTTTATAATATACCATGAATCAACTAGCCCAGCAGCAAGCCTTATTCAGCAAGCCTTTGCAAACCTTCTATCTGACGTTTTCTTTCTGACGTATGGTTAAACCATGCAGCGTTTTCGATTTTCAATAACGTTAAGATCCTGCATGTATTCTATGAATAACAAAGTGATAATTCTAAAGCTCATGCGTCATTCGAGTAGCTATTTTGAGTATTAAGTCAAAGGTTGCTTCTGCAGTTTAAGGCAGTTGCTGTTATCTTGAGTAAGGGCACATTCGTTCGTTAGTAGGTTGTTATAAAATGTGCGAGTTAATGTGGTCATTAGTGGAGTTCTTGCGTTTAGGTAACGTCAAGTCACTTAATATATTCCTTTTAATGCCCGAGTTCTGGTTGTCGCACTGTGGATTTAAGAAAATGTTGAATATACCACTTGCTATATAAGACTATCACGGAACTACCTGTGACAAAGTTAACATTACGAAGCACCATTCCTTGCTTGCTAGCCTTTCTGAAACACTGAGGACTAGAAGTTACACAAATGAATATAAAAGAGTACCGAGTGTATTTACAAACACTTCATAATGTAGGTAAATGGAGCGCTTGAATTAATATTGATATTTGAGAAATATCTACAGAAACAGTACGCAACGACCGTCATTCTAACTGGACAAGTGGTATTTTACTAATAAAATATTTTTTCTAGTGCTTCGCCGCCAGAAGGTGCTTACAGCTGGAGAAGACAAAGCCATGCTTCATTATCACTCCGAAATCAAAGTGCTCTAAACCTATTGAGACTTCACATATCTGAACTTATCTCTTCGTCTCGCAGCCTTCTCGCGCAGAAGAGATTCTCTACAATTATTTGAAGGCTTTACCATGCAAATCAATTCTTTACTGATAAACAATTATCTACATCTGAGCATGCGCTATCAAAAATTCAATAAACCGTGGAGAGTGGGAGTCAAACTAAACATGGGATATTCATTCGTGTCAATATATCGAACATCATCCAAATTTTCAAGCCTGTAGTAGAATGTGGCTATTTTCACATTGCAAAAGTGTATGCAATGAATAGAGTGACGCTTATTATGATCACGCATATAATTTATTCGTTTTGCTGCTATTTGTTTTTTTAACAAATACCACTGATATAGATTTGTCACTCGGCGCAAGGCGTGCGTTCTGTATCAAAACATTTCTTGAATGTCGTCATCCATTCTATACCGAAAGTGTGGTTTAGAATTAGCTTGTTCGCGTGACGCGTGTAAGCAGAGTATTTCTCAAATACACGCGCGTACGAAATATTTACTCGAGAATGTATGGTATTTCATTTATAAATGTCGAGCGGATTTAAACCACGAAATAATATCTCGGCAAGCTACAATTATTCTAGCCACTACGATGTAGTTGGAGCGTTCTTTGTTTTAATGTTGCTTGTTTTACTGTGTTCACCATTCAAAAGGTAAATTTTCAACTCATGCTCTTCATAGAATGTCATTTTTCTCTGCAATACAACGTGAGAACTGGTTTAGGTTGTTTTTGACGTATTATTTATTTTTTGGCCTTTATAAATATTAAGCTGTGAGCCAGGCCACAACAGTGAGGGCAACACTAAAGTCACCTCGTACGACCGAGCAAGGCTGAGGCTACAATGACTGCTCCCGGTACGAGGACCCTAGCCGAGAACATCAGGAAGGCCAAGACAAAACTATTGTCACCGTATTCTTCGATTCTCTTCTTCCTAATCCGCAGGCAGGTGTTGTGCTCCTTTGAGTAGCAGTTGCAAGCCTGCTCCCGCCTATTTTCTTTCATTGTCCATTATGTAAGTGTCATTGGATATATATAATTAACGATTATTTTAATGGAGCGCCGTTGCTGTAGCAAGTCCCTGGGATCCACGAGAGGTCCACGACAGGTGCTGGCTGCTGAGGCTGGCGAGATACACTGTGCTCGCGTTGTACACTGTGCTTTGTATTGACGGGTGTCTATAGCTAGATGTCCACCAGCGCTTCGGCTCACCTCCAGTGAGAGCCACAGCTTCACCAGAATGGACCAACCACTCTTCTAACAGGGCAGTCAGAGACTGTGAGACAAAGTTTCCCGTTTTTAGACATCTAGCGTTTGTTACGTTCATCTTTCTTTTTTTTCTTCTACAGCACAGAACGGTCCTTGTATTCTTAAGCTCTCCAATGTAGTATAACCATATACTCGTTCTAACGTCTATGCGATAACTTTTGTGCGAATAGGTTTTTGAGTGCCTAGTGGATTTTCTCATCTCATGGCACACAAACAAATGCCGGACTTTCTATCACCACACATTTCTGGCGTTCGTGGCCGGGCCATGCTTCGTTTTCTTTCTTTTTGGAGCCTCGGGTTTTTGTGTGTGCCGTAAGCAAGAGTGGACTTGGGAATGCTAGTGGTGTTCAGTAAGCAGATCGTGCAGATTGGAGAGTTATTACAGGTGTGGGTAAGTGAAGTGCATGAAGTAATGATAGACTGACGAGGAAAGAAATGGAAGACAAAAGCCTCATAAGTGAGAGCCGGCTCGCAGGGTGGCTGAACTAGCCATTTTTTAGAAGTGGCGTTGTGTTGAAAATGCACTGCGTCTGACCGTGACAGCTATAGGCGATGAGGTATGTGATGGATAGAGCTTTTGCAGCCCCCACAAGTTAATTCTACCTACAATATGGTAAGGATCAACTAGATATCTAGGCCACAGCAGAATGGGCCTGGTCACTGAGTATGTAGTATTAATAATTTCTTCTGAACTAATTATTCGTCAAAGCTAAAGCAGACGCTGCTCCAGCAGTTCCACTACACAGAAGACGGATACCGGTTGAAGTTTTGGAATGTGAGGCCCGAGGCTCTTAGACATGGACAGTTCAACCTCTTAAACATTGTAAAATAGATTTGATCAATAATAACATTGAATTTTATAGACTCTTTTTTTACATGCGCTTGTTTCCTCTTGAAATGTCAAGAAGGAAAGCAAAACGTGATACCATACTAACATATTTGTTCCTTTGATCTTTCGTGCTTGTATTGTTTTTGTTCAATTATGTGTGATGAGCAACTACTAGCAGTGTATCATGAATGGTTTCATAGTACAAGTGTGGTGTTGTAAAAGTATGTCTGGCATTAAACAAGGTCGCAATAATATCTACATTTTAACAATTTCATGTTTTGGAAACACGCACGCACTTACTAAGCGATTTCTTCTTTTTAAGCTAGTTTTTTCCTGTGCTGAAGTATGTTCGTATATGCGATATATTTCAGTTTGCAGGATGGCCTGCGTGCCGCACTGTATTTAGAGCAAATGCCTTTCACGCTACTAAGACTGTTGCCTTTGCTCTTGTTTCTGTTTTTGTATAGAAAGAAACAAACAAATGTAAAGAAAGAAACTCACCGTAAAATAAAGAAAATGCCGAGAAAGCACAATTGTTAGTCGGACGTCTCTCACGCTATTTTTAGAATTCATATTTTTTCTAAAATTTGGAGAGATATAAGGCGTTACGCGAAAAGATAGTTTCAGAAATGTTTTTCAGACAGTGAAGTGACTCGTTGGTCATCTTTCAGAATGAAAGAGGTTGCGATGACCTAGACAAATTATCGAGACAGCAGTCTACTACATGGAAGCCCAGGGGAAGAGAACTCTCTCTAGGAGTATGTTTGCAGTAGGAAATCCGGCAGTTCTTAATAAAGAGGTTGGAACAACTGAAAGGAAAAGGAAATGTGTGTCATTTCTTTGTAATAATCAGGTGTACCATGTTTTCGACTGCTGCATCAGATCCCGAGCACGGAGGACGTAACTGTGTTCGAACTGCAAGAAGCCGGAACACAGAGCAAACAGTTTGCCCACTGGATCTAGCATATATGCTTATATTGAAAGGCTAACCGCAAAACATGACAAAAATAGAAGCAGCAGCCGATACAGAACTGACTTCCAAGCGACTTTATTTGATAAAAAAGCAGTTTCCTTTTTGTGTGTACTTTTCCGCGAATGAAAACGGAAATCACTGCTCTTGCCTCTGTCTACGTTTAACCTGGCACTTTCGGTATATCCATAATAAGCTACCAACTCGCCCAAACGTTTACATGATAACGGTTCTGAAATTATTTTGAAGTGTCATTCCTCCTCTTAGCAACTTAGCAATCGCAGCACTGGAAGAAAAAGACTCAGAAATTGAGAACACACGTAGAAATGACGGTAATTATGACGCCCACGATGCTGCTCGAAGCAGAATGACTTGCGATGGCGTTTTTATATGGATGTGAATGATGTCGAATCATTAAGATGGAAAATTTTCAACGAATCTACAGATACCGGCTGCAACGCGGTCGTACTTGAGTTGCCCTGGTTCCAGACTGGAAGCTGAGCGGAACTACCCACATTGTCTCCTTACTAGACTCGTCTGCAAAGTGTTTACCGCAAGCGGAAGTATGCATTGAGTTTCCTCTTGTCTAGAGGCGGGTTCTTGAAGTTTGCTAGGAAAACGCGTTGTGTGAAATTGTGCTTGTCAAATATCGAAGGCGTGCCCGGGTGCACGTCGTCGAACATACCCAGTACACTGACGAGATTTACCTCTTTGCACATGAAGACGAGATTGCAGACGTAGATTCATCGAATGTTGGACTGAACGATGATGTGTCGGTGGCTTTGAGAAAATAGGGAAGACAGTAACTAGAATTGCCTGTGCCAAAGTTAAGTCCTTCGGAAATCAATTCGCCCATAAGACTGCATAAATTACTGAGCACGCGTAATATGGTAGCATGTTATTTGCAGTGTTGCATATGAAAACCACATCCGCGAAATCAGCTGCCATAGTGTTTTTTGCTAATGTGTGGCGTTCGGATCTACCAGTACCACAGTTCACAACGGAAACACTTGGAACAACTTCCGGTATCAAAGGATATCCGCAACAGAGTTAAGAAGATGCACACGAAGGTTCAAGTGCTGATACAGAATACAGAATGTGGGCTTGGGGAATTTTATTGGCCTGGACTTCACACGTTTTGTAAGGCCGTCTGACATATGTCAAATGACTATACAGAAACACCTTATAGGTCGCGTTGCTTTGCGAAAAGTGCCCATCATGCGCAAGCTGTTGCAGCGGGCCACCGTCCATATCATAGGTCATCTATCCTCACCTTCATCTAAGGGAAACTGATGCATTTTTACGATGGTAGACCTTGCTACGCGCTCTCCAGACGCAGCAGCTCTAAAGAGCGTTCAGACAAAGCGGGTTGCTCAGTCCCTATTAGAATTTTTTTCATAGTTGGATTTCCACGACAGACAGTGAATGAGCATGGTCGGCTGTTCACCTCATGCCATTTGCAAAAAACTTCTACTTTATTGTCATTTTGACAACTGCACACGACATCATACAAACCCGTGGCTAAAGTACTAGCAAAATAGACGTAATTCAACGGAACTCTCAAACAATTGGTTCCCAACCTGTGTCTGGAACGCCCCCCAAAACTGAGACAGATATTTGCCTAGTTTTTTTTTTGCTTACTCCGAGGTCTAGAAGGGACGCGTAAAATCTTCTTCGCATTTTGAAGCTCCAAGACTGGACGCAAAACATTTGCTAGGTAGCCCATGAAGAACTCCAGAAAGTAAAATTTACGCAAAGGAGTACCATGATCAAAGGGCAAGAGCCCTACAGCTCCCTGCAGCTGACAAAGTATGGTTTCACTTGCCGTCGGACGAGAACACGCTGATCTTTATATGAAAGGTGCTCATTTACCCGATCGTCTAACAACATAATTACTTCACATGTCGGCTCGCGCGTGAGCCGAGTTTATATTAACCGCTTCAAAATATTTCAGTAAATGAAGTCCCAGGAGCAAGTCTAGAAGCACGTCAGTGCGACTGCCAAGAGAATGCGTTTGATCCGCAGAAACCTTTCATCTTGCGCCCCGACATAGACACTTCTGATGTCATCCCATAGTCATCATGCTGTCATGGTCGTTCAATCAACATCACTGTTTTGTCATTCAGAGTGCCGTCACGACATCGTCGTCATTACAGTGTCGCCATGCCGTGTTCACCATTCCTTCTTTGTCGTGCATGTTATCCTAACGTTCCAGCACTCCAACATTGTGCTAAGCATTTCGCGGTGAAAATGTGTCCAGCATGTTCCTATTACTTGAAAATGCTCAATAAATAAAAACAGCTTTCATCGCAAACTTCTACGAACGCTTCACTCTAACCTATTCCCACTAGTGCATGGGATCTGCAATTTTAATGTGAAGCATTCTCCTATGAGTCTACATAATTCTGGGGTGTTGTAGTTTTGGTGGTGCGATTACGAAAACTATGTAGCCTAAGAAAGCACCTGAAATCAGAACGAAACCGTCGTTTCAATTGTCATCGTACATAATTTCTGCAGAAGTTTTTTTTTTCGTTCAAAGTAAACTTCCTTAAAAGAACGTGCCTAGAACTAAATATTTGCCCATGATATCATTGCGCTTCATGAAAAGCTGCTTTTCATGAAATACCAGGTGCTCTTTGCACTAGATTTGATGTTGCACTGGTAGTATCGCTAGGGTTCGCTCGACTGTGGTCTCGGTATGCTCTGATTGCTCGCAGGCCGGTGATAGTTTTGCATCATGCTAGAAATAGAAGCCAATGATGTTGACGCGTTTCTAAGGTGTTATATCACACCCGATTTTTTTAATTCGTCACGGTAACCCCGATTTTCCAACCGTGCTGTATTTGGACCACCCAGCCAATTATGTTTTTATACAGCAACAATCTTTGCCTCACTGTTGGCAATAGTAGCAATGTCCTGTCTGAAGGCGTTTTATTAAAAAAAACGCGTGACCCCTGGTGTAATCTTACCTCTGCTGTCGAGCACAGTCGCCCAGCGCTCTCACCATTAGGGCACCATTGTTTTTTTGTTTATTGCCTGTTTTTACAGATCACAAACCAAAGATGTAACAATATTTACAACACTCTCATTCTCAGAATTTAAGAAAATATCAGGTAATATGGCGCAAATGTGTATGTTCTTAAAGGGATTGTTCTGTTTATGTGTGCAATGTGTATGTTCTAAAAGCAACTCTACAGAAAACTTTGAATAGCAAGCATAATTCTATGCTTCTAAAACCAACCAGCTCTTTGAAATATTCGGCACTAGTGCCCCGTGCCACTTCAATGTCTCCTTTCCTTGTGGTAGCTAGCACTTGGAGGCGCCGTCATTGATTGCACTATGTCTGGGACAAACCCAATTTCTTATACTTTCATCGTAACACGCTGCGTAGAAATTTTGCGGCGATTTACTTACTTCATGATCACCCAGGTTAATTATTCTTCAGCATTTCTTCGCCGCAGTACTATGTCATCCCTGTTTAACATACACCTATCACGTAACCATATATACGTATGTTAGCATAGCACCTAGTCGCTGATGACACACAGTCTGTCTTTCTCTCGTATAGGCTCGTCCGCTACCTATGTAGAAAATAACAATTGCCATGTCATGAGCTTGCACCGAATGGCCGGCGTAGACCAGCATACGCAACTACGTAATTTACACAAACACGTTGGTACTCCTAGAATTGCTTTGCTGAACGCCAATCAATGTGAAATAGACAGCTACCTTCAAAATGCTCCTCATAACATTGATTTCCACAATGCGTGAGATCTCCTTCAGTTTTTATTTCTTTTTTTTTAAGGGATTGTGCTTCTCACAGTTTTTTTGTTGATGTATGTCTTATTAGTTAGAAATTGTGCTCACTAAGATTGTGTTGAACCTTTGACAATCCTCTATCCTGAGAATAGGTTGGCAATGGGTATAAAAAAAAAAACATTCGTCGGCCCTTCCAGTCCGTGAAGATGGTTAACCTGAGAAGCTGAAATGTGTGGCTCCAGTGTATATCACTGGGTAAATCTCGATGGTTCATTGAAGTACTTCTTTATTATGAGGTTACTGACAGGTTCGGCTGTGGTGGAGAAAACGACGTCACTGACGGTAAGCCCGCAGTCCGCCGTTACCGCTTACGTTCTATGTCTTGAATTGGCTCGGCGGAACGGTTAGCAGCATTACCCGGCCATTACCGCTTGCGATTCTTCGAAATAAAATTGCTTCAAAATTAAATCTGTCCGTTACCTAAGACAATGAATGGCTCATACCCCCTTAAGTAATTGTTCATACCCCTGTAAACACGGCCTCCGCATTACGATGACAGAAGAGAAGTGAAATTCTACGTTGGAATGACTAATGGCAACGCAACCAGCTGTGGAAGAAGACGACAACGACGAACGCGGGAGCCGTGGCACGAGCACGAGTGCAACCCAAGGGGCGTCAACGTGCCAGCTGCGGAAGAAGACGACGATGCTCGAGCCATTGATGATGATGATAGTTTTCTGTGCACAGGTGATTTCGCCTAGTCATTTACGATTTCGCCTAGAAGCTTCGCTTTCAAACTTTATTTTAAGTAGGGAGGCACAATGCGCTAGCTCCACCCTAAGCGCTTGTTGATTTCTAAGGACGCATATGTCCAGTTCTACTGGGTACGTGCCCAAAATATATGTTATATAATATGCATATACTCGTATATACAGAGAGAAAGACTGATGGGCTACACACTTCGCACGGACTGTAATGGTTTGCTTCCGAACACTTGTATGATTGATAACAATCATTCTCTTCCAAATCAGGCATGCTTCGCTTTTCGCAAAAGTAAAATGAAGTTGAGTCTCCTTAATTTTTTTAAATATCGATTTTTAACATAAAAAATATTGCACAGTCAGACTGCGCACTTCACGCGACTAATTCTGTAGGATCTCAAATGTTGGAGAGCAGCAGAGACTACTCTTGATTGCACATATCTGCAAATGTGTTGTTTCAGGAACCTAAGCAAAGATTTAGTTTAAAATTACTTCTTTTTCCTTAATTATCAGGTATAACGTGGCGATAAAGAAGAGTAAATTATCAGAGACGCCGTAGTACACAGCTACGAAGCAATTTTAACCATCTGGGCTTTTATTATGTACATCTAAGTTTAGGTGCATGAGCGTTTTTGCAGACGAGAACCGCTACTGCCTGACGTGTCTGAAATTGACTTCCTTGATGCATTGCTCTAAATGGCATTAACCACCCGCAAGCTTTAGTTGTTCAAGAGAGATTTCGATGATATTCGGTAGGTATCATTTCACCTTTTGCTTGATGTGTGTTCGACACACATCGATGTGCGTTGGACGATGTATCCGTTAAACACACATTTTCTCCATAAAACAGAAGCACATATGAATGCGCTCATTTTTTTTAATTTCTACAACAATAACTAAATGGCAGAGCGCGTCTAACCTTTAGTTCCCTGACATTTTCTGCAGGTCTGAACGTTGAACGTATGACGCAGTGCTCACGCCAATTTCAATCAGGTGCACTGAATCATTGCTATTGGCTGTTTCCAGCACTGAAGTTCGCTGCGAACAGTCGTAGTGATTAGCAAAAAGGAAATAGTCAGGTTAACAAACTGTGACTAACGTCTAGTGCACTATACATCTCGTCACAAACGCCAGGTTATTTCGCCGTTTAAGGTTTAGACCTCGACACATCCCCTTCACATAAGTTTTTGCTTCGAGAACACCGAATAACACAATTTTCCTGGACTGCGCAACGCCTACCCTCAGGTATGTAGTTTTCACTTTCGTGGATTGTGTGCCACGTGAGCATTTACACTAGCTATACAGGAAGCTTCATTCATACGACGTGTTCTTTCCTATTGTCTTCTTTCAAAGATATCAGTCATATAAATATAACTCAATCCATAAATCTTAGTCCCTGCATTGTGCCTTTTTTTGGAGTTTCGCCGTTGTTAAACAATACGGACTGGTCTTAGGTAAATCCATTCAATGAGCAACGCACCAAATCATATGGCCTTCTTTACACTAACACGGACAAACCATTAAAAAGCTGTTTATCTGGTCGAATTGCGTCTCCTGACAATAAATTTGTTTTTCAAAGCACTGAAATTACAGGTATGCTCGGGCCACATTGTGTTTTGTCAAGCTTTTTGTTGAAGAGCTGCGCACGTCGTTACCCCTTTAGGACCCATAGTTATGGTGGAAAATATTCCCTTTCGTAAAGGGCCATCACCTAATAGTATATAACCTTTATCGTGTATCACTCCACGTCAACACTTTTCCAGTAGATGTCACCTATTCAGAAGGCCTCTGGAGTAGGGCACTGCATGGGCCTTTTTTTTCTAGCCCCGACCCAGCACGTGCACGAAAGTGTCATCCGCTCGCCTAACCGAGCATTGCCCGTTGAATTCATACCTGGCTCACCCGGTTCGCGCCGGACAGATCCGGGCCCGGCCCGACCCGGTCTGGTCTTGTTCGACGCATTAGCCGCAGAGCCGAAACGAAGCATGGTTGAGTTATCGGCTAATGTAAAGATACTAGCCACACCCAAATTATTTTCAGCAGGCAGATTTCTGCGCGTCAGGTTGTCCACTGGAGTTGCTGCTGAAAAAAAATGTTAGAAAATTCCTTCTCTGTTCCCCATTCTCATGGGTAAACAAATGATATTAACACCCGTAGTACACTTTTCCATAGTTACGCGGCAATATGGAGCGAAGGCTTAGGTGAACACACCCGTACACAGCGTTAGCGAATTCATCTCGCTTTCGGGTTTCAAATACACATTGTAAAATGGAATGATAGAACTCGAGTCAATAAATATAGCCTAAATGTAAATTTAAATACGTGGCTTTCACAATAACACATCGCACTGCCGCTAGAAGAGAGAGAGAAGTTTAATGATGGGAAATGCAGAGAGGTCGGCCTGAAGTAAATTTCTCTAGCCAGCTACTAAGCGTTGGGGGAAAGGGAAGAGGGAAAGAAAGAGGGAAAAAAGAGGCGCATGATGGGTGGCGATGATGAGAGAAGGAGGATGTAAAACATATGGCAAGCAATTTGGCATGCTCAAAGCCTACAGTCCAGGCCCATAATTTTTAAAAAGTTCAGTAGCGCCTGGATGCCCTTAATACTCGATTGAGCGTCTGGCCAAGGGCCTAAAATAACGTTCTCCAACAACGGTGGGCTGTCGAGACGCGTAAGGTCATTCTTCAACCTTTGACGCTCTTCCACGTACTTAGGGCAGTCACAAAGCACATCACCTATAGCATCATTTACATGGCACAACTCATAGTCTGGAGACTCGGTGCGTCGCATGAGGTGCACGTATCCACGCGTGAACGCTTCCCCCAGCCATAGTCTGTGCAGAATACTGGCACAGCTGCGTTGAATTTTAGGTGGTAGCCTAAATTTCATGGTAGGGTCCAATCTCTGTAGTCGTCTGTGTCGATTATCCGGATTGTCCCAGTGCAATTCTGTCGATTTTCGGATGACACTGGAGAGGAGGCAGTTGGCGTCCGCTCTTGAAAAAGGAATTGCAAGCATTGACTCTGGTTCTTCGAGTGCTTTCTTCGTTTCGGCATCAGCCAGTTCGTTGCCATGTATACCACAGTGACTGGGAATCCACTGAAATGTGATGTGGTGGCCGTTTTCTGGCGCTAATGTGTATAGCTCGGCAGTTTGAAGAGCCAGCACTCTGTAAGCGCTTTCTTTCAACACCAGTCTAAGTAGCCACTTTTATTTGTTTTTTGTCCCACCGCCGTAGTACCGTCATCCGTCCTCTAGAGCCTAACTGAAGTGCGCCTTGGCGCTCGCGTCGACTAAGCATCTGCTATACGAGAACCAATGGGAGTGTGGCAGGCTCCCAGATTGGCAACCAACCAGTGGCAGGCTCGCCAGATTGTGATGAGGGAAAACAACGACAGACTTGCCGGTGTTTCCAGTTGGGCCCAGGATCCTTTAATAATGACACGGCAGACGGGAGCTTGCTACACGAAACACAGACTTTAACAGACACGCTAGCACGATACAGACTATTTACATACAGACGATTTACATGTACGTGGACTAGAGTCCGCGAATCGTTTGTCCTATATAAATATGTGCCTAGCCCTCATGCGTCACCACTCGCCCGTGTGCCTCGTCGCTGCGGTGCCCGTGACGGTGGTTGTGACGGTGGAGCGTCGTTGTGGCTACGTCGCTGCTGTCGCGCCGCACCTTGTCGCGACGTGGCAGCAAGAAGAAAACAGCAGGCCGGTAGAACACCAGGCCACTGCTGTAGCTGGCCAGTAACGCCTGGCCTGTAACGCCTCGGCCGCTATAACGTCGGGCTCGGTCGGCGGACAGGTAGCTCAGGCGCCCCAGTGGCCAGCAGGAAGCACTGCACCAGGCCGCTATCACAGCAGGCTGCTGGTACACAAGAGAGCAGAGCCACGAGTGGGATACACGACCAGGTCCGCACGGTAGCAGGACGCCCGGTCGCCAGTCCTCGGGCTCGCTCAGCAGGTTCAGGTTGGTAGCTCAGGCGTCCCGGTCCAAGCAGGAAGCACTGCACCAGGCCGCTATCACAGCAGGCCGCTGGCGCGCAGGAAAGCCCAGCCACGAGCTGGATCTCCGCCCGGGTCCGCACGGTAGCTGGACACCAAGGTCGCCGGTACCCGAGCCTGGAGCCGCCGTTTTTCGAGCTTGCGTTCGAGGCTGCCGCTCGCTCTCACGCTCTGCGTGCGAGCGAGCTCTCACGCTCTCACGCTCTGCGTGCTCTGCGTCCACTTCTTTGTTCATGGCACGTGGTCATCATCCATTATCACCATCATCAATCCTCTTCTTGGTGCTGCCATACAATTATCATTCCAAGGTGGTCTTCTCTCCACCGCACGCCACTATCCACATCATCACAAGGGCCCCCCACTTAAGATAGTTGCCCGCAACTATTCTAAACAACACAGGAGGAGGGTGCGCATGAGTGCTGGCACGTGCGATCGTTCAAGAAAAGTTCGTGGTTTTCAAACAATTCATGTGTACACACTGATGACAAAACACGTGGAGACTTCGGAACACAAGCCAAAGTTCTCACAAGAAAATCTAAAGTTCTAACACAATTCAAAGTTCTAATAAAAAAAACTGCAGTACTGTGCGCGACAATCACGATGGCACACAACAATAGTGTCCAAGAAACACGAAAAACCATTCACATCTTTGTCAGAGTCCGGGGTAGACCATGCCGGTGCAGGTACACTGAATTATTATGTTACCCGCTCCCAGATCAACCGAACCGCGGATGTCTGAATCCTACTTATCGGTCTTTCATCTGTTAACCAGGCATGCCAAGCAACGCCAGATGTGCTGCGTCGGGTGAGGTCAGCCACTCCTATGCGCCTGGTGTCAGCTTGCCCAATGCGATTGTCTGATATCCCTAATCTTGTTGGGATCTTAGAATCGAAATCAGCTGTCGAATTCCCCGAATCAACTTTTTCATGATTTAGTGGAAGATTCCGAACATCTGTCTGCTCGTCTCCGTTCACATTTGAAGGTGAGTGACTACGCGCTTGATTATTACCTACAGGCGATTCATTGATAGACCTTCGGTTCACCTCACATGTTGAATTTCTCATAAGCTGTTGAGATAGGCTGCTCACGCTTACATTAAGTACCACTGGAGTCATTGCCGGGATACTAGGCATTTTCTTTGACATCATAGGTGAGTCCACTGTCATAGATTGAGAAAGATTGGCTGGGTGAGATTGCTGGTAATCTCTATCGCTGGTTATACCAGAGTACAAGGCTGCGTCTTGTTTAGTGTCATTGAGGACGGGGTTCGCATGCACTCTCGTTTGCCCAGCAGCCTCTTCGGTTGAAGTGCATGAATCCAACAAGCAATCAAAACCTAAAGACTGCTTTGATAGTGAGTCCAAGTTCAACTCTTGTGGTTTATCTTTGTGGCTTAGGGCAGTTCTTACATTAGCTTTTGAACATTGCGAGCTTCGTGATCATGGAAAACATATAATGCTTGCTCACGCGTCAAGCAACCTTGAGCCGCCTCATCGCCCGTTGCTAAAGCTAATAACTGGGTTTCGGGAGGCGGTGAAGACAAGGCAATCACCCCATTTTGAGCTTCGCCATCGGATGGAGTCATGCTGCCGAAAGTCTTAGCGCTTGTGAGCGCTTCACGAGCTGCGATCTGCAATTTGAGAACGCATAGCTCTTCTTCATGACGCACTCGCTCAGCTTGAAGCTGCACTGCATGACGAGCTTTTTCCATTTCCCTTTCAGCAGCACGCCTCTCGCACTCCAATGACCGCTGATGTTCCACCCAGTCTCTTAACTCCGCTTTCTCTAGTCCCATGCTCTCGCCTAGCTCGATTAGTTCTTTTATACGCATTGCCTTTCTGTCCTTGTTTGCAAGCTTACAACCTTCCTCGTCCTCTCCAGTGGCTACGCGTTCGAACCTCTGGAGATTCGCGTGGAGGTCATCACGTCGTTCGTCGAACAGTGGCAGTAACTTCGGGGGGTTGAAGCAGGGTAGCTTTGGTGACGATACGGGCGCGGCTGGGGCGGATATCTCGCTCTGCGCTCCTTCTTGGAGTTTGAGCTTCAGCTGCAAAATTTGTCGCTGCCTTTCGTCGGCTAACCGCTGACTTTCTGCTGCTGCTTTGGCTGCCTCTAGCTCAGCTGCTCGTTCGTCCCTCTGCCTAGCCTGTTCTTTTTCAACCCAGTCACGAAGTTCAGCGCAAGACAAGCCTAACTGTGCTGCAGTGGCGGCTAACTTGTCTAAATCCATATCGGTCTAGTGCTGCGGGTATACACCCGAATGCCGGTCTCCGCGTTTGGGATGTTACTGGCGGATCCTGGCAGGCTCGCCAGTTTGTGATGTTATTGGGTGCAGGATCACTCCAGAAAGAGATAGAAGCAGCACGCCGAAGCACAAACACACATCAGACTTGTATTGGACACGTAATACAATGAACGGCACACACGTAACAGTTCCCTAAACTACGCTCTAGAAGACATGCAGATATATATAGGCTAGTTAAATGCAGTCTGCCTACAGTTCATGTAGAAACAGGTGTCGCCATGTCGGAGACGTCGAGAAACCGGTGTCGGACAACAGGGTTGGATCGCCTCGTGAAGCTCAGGTGGCCCTGCGCCACAGTCGATGTACCGGAGCCTCCGCGTGCCCGGTTAGCCGATGGCGGGGTTTGTGTTCCGGAGAACACTGCGGCAGCCCACCAAGTCACGTCCACAGCTGGCGAGGTAGCCCCGTGGCCGCTCACCCGAACGCTCGATCAGCCAGGCTCAGGACCGCCAGCCCTCCTGGACCACTTGCCCAGCGGAAGAACTGGACGAGGTAACCCTGTGGCCGCTCACCCGAACGCTCGAACAGCCAGGCTCAGGACCGCCAGCCCTCCTGGACCAGTTGCCCAGCGGAAGACCTTGACGAGGTGGCCTCTCAGCTGGTGCTAGCTTTGATTGGGGTGCAGACGTAGGGACGTGGGCGGCGATAGCTCCTATGGGCCGGACGCCCAGCGAGGAAGCCCCTGTGCCGTCGAACGCCGAACCTCGCGCACCGCTCATGCCACGGGCCACGCTCCCTCGAGCCACGCTTTTTTTGAGGCGCCACTGTCGACGTTCACCAATCGGTGTCGATGATGATGATGACGACCTTAAAGTACATACCCACTCATGGGTATTGGCCAAGAGTCGTCGTCCTCTTCGCCACCGCACGGCACACTGTCTTCCTATGTTTGTGTTTGCCACTCCCGCGGGCAATATATTATGACAGGGAGGTATAGGAAGATGCAACCCCCCCCTCCCCTACGGTGTTAGCGAATCAGAACATCAACCCGAACCACCCCGACCGACAGCCGCTAGAAGGAATTTAAAACGATAGCATTAAGGGCCCCGTGTCGCAGAAAATCCGGTGTTGGCGTTGGTGTCTGCGTCCGGCCTTCGCGGCGTTGTCCATATTGTCGCGTAGTAGTGACGGAGAAGAAAAGAGTCGTAAAACTGTGAATGACGAAACTGGTTCTTTATTGGGAGAACATGTGCCTACAAAAGTAAGTTCCACTCGAAGCACAAAAATTGGAGGACGCTTAAGCTTCGGCTTTAAGAGTGGAACGCGATAGCGTTATCGGGCCCGTTCGCATCGCATTTTTGTTTCAGTGGGCTTTACCGCACCACAGAACACCCGCCGGGGTGGCTCAGTCAGTTAGGGCGTTGCGCTGCTGAGCACGAGGTCGCGGGATAGAATCCCGGACCCGGCGGCCGCATTTCGATGGAGGCGAAATGCAAAAACACCCGTGTGCTTGCCTTGTAGTGCACGTTAAAGAACCCCAGGTGGTCAAAATTAATCCGGAGCCCTCCACTACGGCGTGCCTCATAATCAGGACTGGTTTTGGCACATAAACCCCCAGAAAGAAGAACCACAGAACGTGGGAAAGCCAGCTTACAAAGACCAAGCTTACACTGATCCCCTTAAAGTCAGCTTCACTTTAAACAGAAATGCATTGCTGGGAAGATGTTCTTCCTGGGACAATATAAGTCGTCTTATATTAAAATGTGAAGGCCCTAGCACCTTTTTTATTATTTTAGTAATTGTTTGCTATTTCCCCGACGCGCGCGCGTGTCCAAAACCGATTAGGCCGGCAAAGTCCCAATTTGACCTGCCGAGAATGTGAGCGCCATCTGGATAGCATTTTCGCAAGTAAATTACCCGAGCGCTCCATGTTGGTGTGGTAGAAATGCTGGGAAAGGGGCTTGTGTTTGAGTTTCCTTGTTACAGAAGTATGTTTTCTGGTAGATTCAAATTACAATCCAATGCTACCTTGTCTGTAGGATGTGGTTAAGTTGTACTTCACCGTGTTCCAGACGGATTTCACTGTGAGAAATTAAATTTTTGTTCACCAAAACCCTGCACCACATGGGGGCCCCTGCGCGGTCGGGGTGGTTCGGGTTGATATTCTGCTTCGCTAACACCGGGGGTGAATCTTCCTATACCTCCCATTGGTTCTCATATAGCAGATGCTTAGTCGACGCGAGCGCCAAGGCGCATTTCAGTTAGGCTCTAGCGGACGGATGACGGTACTACGGCGGTGGGACAAAAAATAAAGAAAAGCGGCGCGATTTTTTTACTCTCCTTCTTTCTCTATAACACTTGTTTTCCATCTTTATGATAACGTTGCTCCGCTCGCCTCTCCATTCCATCATGACTTTCATATCCCTACTCCACGGTGTAAGAATAAACTCTAGGGCCCCACAACGCGCCCAAAAGGGACGCCCGCTTGCGGCCTGATTATGTTCGGCTCGGGTACAGCTCGGTCGGCGCCGTCGTAGAGGGCGTTGCGGAAAGCGGTCCCAGGCTCGTCGGCAAGGCGCGTGCTGCCACTGCTTCGTCTTCATGCTTGCATGTGCGGCCGCGCTGCTTTTTGTTCACGTGCGTTTCATGAGCTTGTGCTTGGGTATTTTCCCCATGGGCCCTCGACAAAGGCGGCAGCGACCTTCTGAGGGGTGGTTCAAATGGCTAGGCTGCAATTCTCGATACCGGACTTGCGCGGAGTGTGTGCTTTTATTCGAAGCGCCGTCCGACAGCGGTCGTCTAGAACAGTGACGCCGTGCAAATCTGAGGGCAGACCAAACCCTAATGCCTACCGACCATGTGCGCTCCAACCATTTTTCAGAGGAAACAATATCGACGGCATATTACTCGGAGCTCGATAAAAGCATTCCCACCATATTTTCGAACCTCACACGGTCAAATAAACCTCGAAAGCCGCTGCGGAAGAGCGAACCTCCTGTGTGTCACAGCAGTTTGTGCAAATTTTGCTGCATGTACAATATATATACTGGGTGGTTCAACTATCATGCACCAAGATTTAAAAATATGCAAATGTCACGTAGCTGGACAGAACCAAGGTAATGTTGTCTGCCGTCACTTGGAGATACTCAAATTATTTTTTGCATACCGCCTAACTACATAATTATTTTCGTAATTAATTAATCATCTTTTCTATTGCTATAATTGGATAAAAAGTGTGAACGAGATAATTGTACGGCAGCATGGAAAACTCCCGATATAACTTTCTGTTGCTCAATACGTAATACATAAAAGTGTTTTCCAAGCGTTAAAGAAACCTGCGAGTACACGCAAAATTGCCGCGCGACCGGCCGCTCGAGGCACTTTGCGTGTATTTGTGGGCTTCTTGCACACTCGGGAAAACACACTACGTAGCGCGTATTGAGCAATAGAAAGCTGTCACAGGAGTCTTCCATGTTGCTCTCCAATTTGCTCATTTACACTTTTAATCCAATTATAATATTTGAGAAATTTCATAATTAATTAGGACTAATATGTAATTAGGCGGAATGTAAAAAATAATTTGAGTATCTCGAAGTGACACGCAACAACATTACTATGGCTATGTTGGCGTGACATGCGCATATTGTGGGCGTTTATTACGCACGTCTTCTTCATCTGTATATTATCATCATCATTTTACGTTGCTCGATCCTCATCTTCAGTTATATGGGATCATCATCATCGGGTGTGTGCCTTTTCTGGTTCGCTCCCGAGTACTCGGGCCGAATAAATGTCGTGCCAACAGAGACATCTTAAGTGGTGGAGGTAGCTCCTTCGATCCTTAGTCCTCTGCCCGCCCAGTCTACCCCCCTGGAGCTACGTTCAGGCCACCGCTTGCGCCCACTGTCCGCTAGCATGTCTCAGGAGGCACCACCGTCCACTTCTACCGCTACCGTTCTGACACCACCAGCCACCCCTTACATCTTAAGCAGACACCAGCGTGACGCCCATCTCTGCGCTGGTCTTCGTGGGGAAGATGTGAAGGACTGACTTGATGACTACGAGCGAGTAAGTTCCGCCAACCATTGGGACGACCCCAACAAGCTCCGCCACGTCTCCTTCTACCTGACGGGTGTGGCGATGACATGGTTCTTCAACCACGATATAGACTTTACTGACTGGGCTGCCTTCAAGCAGCAGCTCCGCCAAGTATTTGGTACAGCGGCTGTTCGTTCTACCATCGCAAAGAAAACCCTCGATACCCGCCAACAGCAGCCAGGCGAGTCTTACACATCGTATATCGAGGATGTTCTTGCACTTTGCCGCCGTGTGAGTTCATCTATGTCAGAGTCAGAAAAAGTGCGCCACGTTCTGAAAGGCATTAGATCAGTCGCCTTCAACGCCCTTGCCATCAAGAACCCCGCTACAATCACTGACATCGTCACAACGTATCAGCGCCTGGACGAACTTGAGTCTGTTCGCCTTCAGCCGGACATTGGCGACTATTCTTCAACTGCGGACCCACATCTGCGTGTCATGATACGAGCTATGATACGCGAAGAATTACAATCTATGGGCTTGTCGTCACCGTCGGGGTGCCCCAGTGCGCCTTCTAGCACGGCCTTGCGTGACATTATCAGGGATGAACTGGCGTCCTTGACCTGCTCCACGCGCGTGCAACCCTCCGTCTCTCGTCCCCTACCAACGTACGCGGAAGTTGCTGCTCGCCTCTAGGCAACGCCAACTCCATGGTGCCGCTACCCACGTACGCGTCGGTTGCTGCCGCGCCTCCCGTAAACATCTCGTCGATGCCGCCTGAGCTTTCATCGGCCCATTTGAGTGCACTTACTTCCGGAGCACCTAGCCCCCTGTACTATCCGCCATGGCGTCCGTCACGTCCCACGCGCTATTACTGCGGCTATCGCGGCCATATTTCACGTTTCTGCCGCAAGCGCCAGCAGGACGATCTTCGGGGATACGACATCTCCGAACGCAACTTTTCTAGGGGAGCCTCTGCCCAAAGCCGGCGTTTCCCTTCACCTCCACTCCACTCTACTCCGCCCGCATCGACTGAAGTCCGAAGCACTTACCGTTCAGCCAGACGCCGCTCCCCTTCGCCGTCGCGCCGCTCCACGTGTCCACTACGGCACGTCTCCCTCAACTCTTACATTAGTCCGGAAAACTAAGCAATGCAGTTTTGGAGGACAAGCTGCATACGACACCAGGACTGAAATTCCTCCAGCGCGCCCGTCCATTATGCTCTCGGTGTTTGTCCAAGAAGTGCCCGTCGATGCTTTGGTGGACACAGGCGCGACAATTTCCGTTATTCACGCAGATTTATGTTCCCGTATCAGGAAAGTCACGACGCCATATGATGGACCGACGCTAGTTGCAGCTCAAGGGGACACTGTTCGACCTTCCGCTCTTTGTACTGCCCGTGTCGTTGATGATATTCGGCACCATATACAATTAGCTGTGCTGTCCCCGTGCGCTCATCAACTTATTTTAGGGTGGGATTTTCTGTCATCTGCTTCCGCGGCTATTTGTTGTGGTCAACGCGTCGTGCATCTTACGGCCACCGACTACTTACTTGGGGAAGACACGTACACGCCGTTGCGCTTGATCACTGCGGAAGATACTTAACTGCCTCCCGGCCGACAGCGAATTATTACCATTATGTCTACCGATATCGACCATGGTGACGTCCTGTGCTTGCCCTCTTCGCGTTGTCTTCTTAAATGCATCGCTTTTGCACCAGGTGTAGCTCGATTTTCCAATGGCTCGCCGCTTGTCACCGCCACGAACGCGACATCGGAGAAAATTCTCCTTCCGCAAAACACCACAGTGGCTTCGGCGGCCGACCCAGGGCCTGTATGCGTCGTGCCCCTTGCAGCTATGTCTCCCACGGGCCCTTCTACTTGTGCTACTGCTTCTCTCTCCGCCCTTACTGCAGCCATCAGCAGTGACTTGCCATCTTCACAGATGCAGCAGCTGCTTGCAAACACGCAAATTCTTTTGATGTCCATTCGTCGACTCTGGGCCAAATCACAGCTGCAGCGCATCGCATTCTGACAGACGACGCGTCCGTAGTGCGCCGACGCCCGTACCGCGTCTCCTTAGCCGAGCGGAAAATCATAGAAGAAAATGTCGTCGACATGCTACACAAGAAGGTCATCCGGCCCTCAGCTAGCCTTTGGTCATCTCCAGTTGTTTTGGTTCGAAAAAAAGACGGTTCCGTGCGCTTTTGCGTCGATTACCGGGGCCTCAATAAAATCACTCGAAAGGACGTATACCCTATGCCTCGCATTGACGACGCCTTTGATTCACTACAAGGTGCAGAATACTTTTCAAGCCTCGATCTGCGCTCCGGCTATTGGCAAATCTCAATGCACGACGACGATAAAGAAAAAAAACAGCGTTTTCCACCCCTGATAGACTTTATGAATTCAACGTCATGCCTTTCGGGCTATGCAATGCACCTGCGACTTTTGAACGCATGATTGACACCGTGCTGCGTGCCGTGAAATAGGAAACTTGCCTCTGCTACCTGGATGACATTGTCGTCTTATCATCAACATTTCCTCAGCACCTGCAACGCTTAGATGACGCTCTGACGTGCCTTGCCGACGCTGGTCTTCAGCTCAACACGAAGAAATGCCGTTTCGCCAGCAGATCTATTAAGGTCCTGGGGCACGTCGTGAGCAAGGAGGGCATACGTCCTGACCCTGACAAGATTGCTGCGGTCCTTCGCGTCCCTCGCCCAGAAAGGCCTAAAGACTTGCGAAGCTTCCTTGGCCTCGCTTCTTATTTCCGTCACTTTATACGAAACTGCCTCCATCGCTGCGCCGCTGCGCCGCTACACAAGCTACTTGCTTCCAGCGTACCCTTTCTCTGGTCTCAAGAATGTGAAGCAGCCTTTGACATGCTGAAGGGCGCTCTCACGTCTGAACCTGTGCTTTGCCATTTGGATGAGACTGCCCCGACTCTCTTGCACACAGACGCTGGCGGCCACGGCATCGGCGCAATTCTTCTGCAACGCGACAACTCTTCGCGCGAGAGAGTCATTGCATACGCCAGCCGCGTACTCACCAATGCCGAGAAGAACTATACTATAACTGAGCAGGAGTGCCTGGCTGTTGTTTGGTCCGTACAGAAGTTCCGTCATTTCGCAATTGTTACGGACCACCACGCATTATGCTGGCTCTCCACTCTCAAGAACTTGCAAGTCCAGCAATCTGGGACATCGACAACTGCGGCGAAGCCGACCCTGGGGCGATGCGGTTGGCGTAACTCTATGGGAAACATTTTTAAAAAATCTATTACTGAGCAATGGCTCATTTTTCGCGATTTGCACTTTATGCACTAAATCCCGACAACGTTCTCACGGTATATGTCGAGTGTAGTCTAATTCCACTGGCTGGATTTTTTTCCTGGGGCACTTTTGTAGACCCATTGAAAATGCATGGGGTGATTTTTAAAATGTAGTTTGCAGCACAGTAAAAACTGTTCCGCTAATTGCACACTAGTGGCACATACTTTAGGTCTCTCTATATATGTAGGTCCAGTTTGGTTTTATTCCGCTAGCTGGATTTTTTTCCTGGGGCGCTTTTGTTTGGCTACTATGCGGCAAAGCATCTTTACAGGGGCAAAAGATTCGTCCGCCGTTGAATTGATGGCAAAGAGCTTGTGGACCATGCTAAAAGTGGACACGAATGTGCAGCTGTGATGCATATTTGCGCCCTGGCGTATAAGGAAAGATGATGGCGTCAGATTCGGCAAGAAGGAGCGGGCCAAATGGCTTTATGGAGTGCCATCGAAGCACTAAGAACGGCTGTGCGTGCCCCTTTTCTCAAGTTTCGGCGCATGGTAAAGTGTTTCATTTGGTATTTAGAAAGATAAGGTATTTAGAAAGATTTACTATTACCCACATTTTTTACACAAAAGGACATCGCCAAATAGAGCACTTGTTACTTGTTTTTACTTGACAGTGCAATGTGCCAACAATGCGAAGGCTTGAATATTATCAGTGTAAAAAAAATTGAAAGAGAAAACTTATGATCTATAGAACGCGTGACGGAACGAAATAAAGAGGAAAAGAGAGTCCCCTTGTTACAGCGAAAATCAGCAGCTTCGTCTCGTTGAATAAACGATGCAATTTTAGTTTTAAATGCATAAGCATTTCTATGCCTACCAAATGAGAAATTTGGCCGTCCGTCACGTAAGACGAATGCAATGGCTCAGAACCACGTAAGGCAGAGGCTACAAGCGCTAAGCGAAGTGAAACGAACAGCGCATACATTCATTGAGGTCATCCATACAATGCACAGAACAGCACATATTTCAATAAAGAACAAGTTCAAAACAAGCATCCGAACCAGGAATAAAACATTGCATGCCCCCCTCAGCATTTGTAATGGTAGTTTTGCAACAGCTTAGCCGGTCATCCAGGTTGATAAGGACCGGTAATAGTTGATAAGGGTCGCATCGTGTTCGATAAGGTTGATAACGATCGATAAGGGTTAATAAGGGTTTATGCTGGTCGAATCAAATTTCATAACATTGATAATGACACCGCGCTGCGTGGCGATTAACAAGCGGCACAATGCTTGTGCATATTTAGGCAACTTCCAGAAGAGTTTCTGCGTGGTTTCTTTTTTCAGTTCGGAAATATAACTAAAATCATGCGTACCTGTTAAGTGTGTGCAAATCTCGCACGTTATACGCGAAGGTAAGGTTGTGAAGGTTTGAGAAAGTGGAGCAGCAACCGGTGAACTACACCGGGTCAATTGTTGTAGGGCCTGCTGTGAGCCACACGATTGCTTAACTGCGCAAATAGGTAATCGCTTGACAATACTTCTCGGAGTCCCGCCTTGTGGGGAATATTTCCTCTCGTAAAGTGACTCTTACAATGTCCTCGTAGCGCAACAAAACACTGGTCTGACAGTCGTTCGGACATGACTAACCTGATTCCGGGCTTTTAAATGCTGTCGCACCAAATCGCTTGGAAATAGGAAGAAAACATACAATGCGTTTGTTTCTCCACAAACTCAGTCGTACTGTGGGGAAACAAGCTTCTAGTTTATGGCAGCGGTACTTCCCATACACAACTTTTTTTCATTATTGTGAAAACAATTATATGTACACTCCGGGCGCATTTATGCGCCGACGTCATCCGCGTCGCCTACGCTGTCGCCGCGATGTTCCGTGTGAAGTCCGAGTGCGATAACATCGCGGCCGGATGCCGTATGTTGCCGGTGCGAGTGGAAGCGTGCCAGATTCATCTGAGAAGCCTGGTGGCTCAATCTCGAAGGTTATGAAAAACGGCGCACAACAATGCCTCAAGCAAGCACGCCTCGCTGTGTATTGTGTGTATTACACGGACAAACAGGTGCACGTAGAGTAACGTTTAACATCAACTCACCACTCTCGCATAGCGAGAAATGTTGAAGAAATCAAACATTCACTGTTAAGATCACCGCGTACTATCGTCAGTCAAACCAAAGAGCAGAGAAAGCTTCGCTTACTCTGCTTCCCACACTGAGTCGGATCCACATAATTTTATTGCGATTGCAAATATATGGACACTCCAGGCACATTTCCGCCGTCGTCGTCGACGTGATGTTTCGTATAATGTCCAAGTGCGATAACATCGTGGCCACGCGCCGTATGGTGTGGGTAAAGTGAAAGCATGAGAGGGTGAGCAAAGAATGGTTGCTCAGTCTCGCGTGCACAAGGGAGGAAGGCGGGGAAAAAGCGCTCCGTCTTCCATCGCGCACAAGGCCGCACTGAAAGTGGGGGACGTTTTACTCCCGTGGCGGCTACGTAAGGCGCGGCTGAGCGCGGCCACGCGGCCCCGATCTAGAAAGCGATCTGCGCTGGGTAAAAAGTCTAGGCGGGCCGATGGCTGGGACCCTATAACGTAAAACTATTCCAATCTGTTTTCCTTATAATCACCTGATGTCCAATTTACGTAACCGCCAACGAAAGCATCGGGCGGTGACTCGCAGCATTGTTTGAGAAGGCTATTGAAACGCTCTCCTATTTTGTAGGAGGTCACATGTTGTTTGCTTTCAAAAGGAATAGCATTGCCTAACTTAAAATATATTTCTTATCTGATTGGCTGACCAAGGGCGATGAGCACGCAGAAGTGGAGGGGGTAACGTGGGGCCGGGCTAGCGCAGTGAAAGTAGATAACCTGATGAGCAGGGTGTTGCCGGCGTCTGCGTTTGCCCTGCTTCTTCTTACTTAGCTTTCGGTGTCTGCTATAAAATTACGTCGGCGGGCAACGGAAACCTAACAATGCAGCTAAAACGAATCTTCAGTGAAGAAAATTTGACATAGCGATGTCGTTTTCGTGCTGAAAGGACTCGACAACCATATAATGTCACGCAAAAATTTTTAATATAGGCAAATAAATCCATTCTCCACGGCAGCTCCGACTAGCCAGTGCCAGAGCGATCGGCGGGTACCCACCTTCTATTGATGTCGGAACGGGGCAGTGTCCGGCTATTAAAAAGAAAATTAAGTTTTGATCGGCGTAATAATGCATCTTTAATGCGTACAAGCCACCTTGACGCAGTGATTTTTCACGGTTTTTGGACGTCAGGTGACAGACAGGCGAAGTGGACGCAGCCCGAAAACTTTTGACCAATTGCGGATGGCTGATGGTAAAAAGGCATAGAATCGAAAAATAATATTTTTCTGTTGTTCGGTCTCACATGCATAATTAGTGTGCACACGTCATATAAGAGTGAGTAGCTCTCGCGGTTTTTTAACAGCAGAGCTGTTTAAACCGAGCGTTAGTCCGTAACCTGCGGACAGAAATTGTAGGCCGATCCTGGCGGTAGTGCAGAAAGGGTCCAAGCGCAATGACACATACCTCTGTGAACTGGCGAAGCTGAGCCTGGTTAAGTCTAGCTAAGCATGGTTGGGACTACTTAAGCTTAGTCTCTCATCGATAGACAATCGATAGTCAACCAGCAGCTAATCAATAATCGATAAATGATCAGTAAATTCCGGAAAATGCTGGGAATGACTTGGTAGTGCTTAGCCTTACTTGGTTAATTTAGTTAGTAAGCGAATGTTTACAGCCGTTTATGCAGCTGATAAAACGACTAACCTTAGTTTGCACAGCTGTCTAATAAATTTCTGTCGCAATCAGTGATTCGCCTGTCGGGCGAAATTGTCCTTATTGTTAATATTATTGTAGTTAATATTATTATTACTTATTACGCTCAAGCCAGGCACAATACACATACAAGTTTCGAATACAGGCGCAGTTCTGTCTTCTTGCGACTGAGTGCCGATAATTTTTTTCGAGCAAATGGGGCTCAGCGTGTCGTTTACAAAAAGCAGCTTGGTGTCTGCCACTGCGGATACGATGGCATAGACATGTTGTAAATCCGGTTTTCTATTGAATGGCGCTTATCCGCACGCAGAAAGAGAATTTCGGGTGGTGGGTCGATTCCTTGTTGGAAAAATGGATATATTCTCTCGCGCAAGCCGTTGCTTTAAAAGTGAATCCAAAGTATACGTGCCCAAAAATGGTGGTATTAGGTAGTGTGCGCTCTTTCCCGTCTCTTGTTTTCTTCCTGTTTGTTTTGGGCAGCGTCTCAATACATTAACATAAGGTCACTGTCTCGTTCGATGGAAACACCTAAACATTTTTGCAGTAGGTAGAGTCATCTGCGTTCGGCGTTCTTGGAAGTAGTCCCCTTCCGAGGTGATCAAAAAGCACAGTGCTACTTCATCTTTCTTTTACTTTTATTAAACATGCGACATTTAACGGTAGTGCGTGAAGGCGAGTATTACAAGCTTTTGAGCTGTAGTCGTTTTTTATTGAAAGTTGCACACGTGGCTCCACTCTTGTGCGGCCGAGACGTGGACTGTCAGAGTATGGTCATTTATCGAACAATGCCAGGGCTACTACTTTTGTTTTCTCGCCAAAAAAACGTCCCACCCCCCTAGTCGGTCAAATAACAGTCACAACCTTACCACAAACAAGACAAATTGGCTTTGTGCTTTTGAAAGCGTATAGTGACAGTCTATCAACTCTTCGTCTTTGGATCTTAGCACTTGTTTTCTTTCAAGCCCATACTGCCCTAGAAAAAAGTCGGCAGAATTTTTTTTCTGGTTACAATAAGCATTCTCAATAGGAAGTTAACATTTTCGACAGTATTCGTCTTTTACCGCAGTGCGACGTGTGTGGCGGCGTTTTGTAGAGATTCGGGGAAAAACGGTCAAATACGATATTGAGCAGCTGATTGCTGCACTCTCGTTAAATGCTAAACGCTTTTTGGGTGGCATGACACCATTTACACACCCTTACGTTGTCATTTTCTTGGCACATGAAAAGTTTGTGCTCTTCAAATGAATGTTCTATGGTGTAAGTGCTGCATTGTTTTGCTTCTTTTATTTAATGTACTAAGCTTAAAAATGCCGCTATTCAGGCATAATTGAGCACAGAGAAGAGGCCCAACTGCACGCGGCATGGTCTTATCCTTACAATAAATTTGCTAACGAGACAGATCATGAATCCAGCTACAAAATGATATCTCGCACCAAAGGAATGTGGTAAAAACCACTAGGACACACCAAGTTCGACAATCTTATTGTTAACAGGTGATTCAAGGGTCAAGGGTTAACAGGTAATTCAAGGGTTAACAGTGATGCAAGGCGACAACTGTTGCATATGACGGCGTGCATACGACTAGACCATCAATAGAACAACATGACTTTAGTGAACCAAGAACCAATATGCAGGCCATGCGGTAAACCTTTATTATAAAAACACATTTTCAGCATTGTTCGTACAACTCAACGCTTGAAGCCTGTGTATATTTGCGGCGGTACGTATATGTTTTATTGTTGCACGGCCCAATTTCGTTATTAGCCTGCGTAACACCGTGCCTAAATTTCGCCTCATCGCACGCACATTTAAGCCTTCTTGAAAACAGAACCAGGACGATTCAGTCACTGGAACAGCCTTTCATTTATTTATCACACAGTCCCATATTCGCTCGAGGAGGATTATAGCGGGTAGCATGTATACACGTATTAAAACTTTTTTCAAGGTAACATTATAAGAAGTGATACCCAAACCAAACAAGATCTAAAACAGAGTAACAAAGCACCAGGGGCCGAATTCACAAAGCTTTTCGATCGTAAGTGCTGCACCACGATTGGCTGACACCTGCTTCTGCGAACAGTTTTAGCGTGAGAACGTTTTTGTGAATCCGGCCTCAGTATGTAGCATACAGTAGTTACCATGAGCCTAAAGGAAAAAGATTTTGAAATTAAAGGCGTGTGAAATTGTTATACATTAGCAGGAATTGCGGACATCGCCGAACAGCGCCTCTACCGGCCGCCTCTGAAAACATACGCGTTTTCTACGGGAGAGCGTCGTTTTTTTTTAAATAACTAATCACAGAAGCCATGTTTTAAAAATATTCCCGTGGAAATAGGCTCTTGGCGCTTAGCCCGAAATAACATGCAAGATGTACCATTACTTACGGCAGAAAAACTCGTTCCAAATTGGGGGCGAAGTTTCAATTATGGGAGTCTATTGAAAAACCAAAATTTTGGAGGCTTTTTTTGGCCAGTAAAAAGCAATTTGCGATGAACCTATTGCATTGACTGACGTATTCCTAGGGATTTATCAACTTCAAGGATATATCAACTTCAATGAATCAGCTTTCAGCTAGTTGCAGCAGCAGCTCTTGAAATGGCAAAGAAGTCGTTCCAAAATTGCAGTTTTCATAACAAGGTCGCGGAATTTATTGTGGTACGTATATAAACCTAGTTTTCGCCAACAGCAGCGCTTCGAAGCGGTAGCCGAGCGTGTTCAGCGACCACAGATCAAGATCACTGATAACCACGATCGTTCGCAGGTTCGAAGCCAGCTGTGCCGCGCTTCTTCTTATCACTTTGTCGCTGCTTAGTTTGGCAGTTTTCCACCCGATGGCATATTCCGAAATGCAGGACATTTGGTTACGGTTCTCGTTTAGTTTCTTTCTACTGTACCGACGTCTTCCTAAAAAAATAGCTGGCTGGTTTCGAGAACATGCGAACGTGTTTCCAATCATCTTTTGCACTTTAGGTTTATTGTATTTTGGAAAATAAACCAAGGTAACGTGTTTTGAAAGTACATTTCTTTCTTAAAGTGGATATTTATGAAGACATTGCTAAGAAATATTTTGCCTTTTCAGCTACGTCTTGGGAAAGGCGTGTTTTGTGCAACTCTTGTGCGGCTTGAAACGTGCCACAAAAATAAATAGCGCCCAGTGTGTGCAATTAAAAGACACAGAAGTAGAAAAGTTGGCTGCAGCCCCAGGCGTAGTATTTTTACAAAGGAATACAGTTGAAGCTATTTGACTGAGTGTATTTCCATTATATCAAAGCAGAATTTTTGCGTACCGGATCTTCAGCGCAAATGAGGCTGTCCGAATTTAT